>NW_007232039.1:0-44223 GCF_000164805.1 Carlito syrichta
ACGCAGCCATGAAAAAGAACAAAATCATGAATTTCACAGCAACCTGGATGGAACTAGAGTCTATAATACTGTGTGACCTCTCACAGAAACAAAGATCCAAGTATCACATGTTCTCACTCATGTAATGGACCTTGAACATCCAATGTAGTAGTATAAGAAAATGACTGACGGTACTAGGAAACTATGGGGGAGGAGGGGGATGGGATTAACAGTCGCAAATATCTGTCTGGGGATGGGGAAACACTTATCAACAGGGTGCCTGAATGAAACATAATTGTACACCTAACCCTTAACTGTACCCCACAAAATCATAATAAAAAATATTGATTAAAAAAAAATTTTTTTTCAAGACACAGTGGTATACTTATTGTGATATTTATGTATCTCTTAATCATTTAACATGTGTAAAATTGTGCTACTGTTTTTAATGTGTTAGTAATGAAGTTTTGGTGTTGTTGTTGTTGTTTTGAATCAGAATCTTACTCTGTTTCCCAGGCTGGAGTGTAGTGGCACACTCATTGCCACCACAGCATTGACCTGCTGGGCTCAGGCAATCTTTTTGCCTCAGCTTTCCACATATGTGGGACTACAGGCACCTGTCACCACGACTGGCTACGTTATCCAGGCTGATCTTGAACCCCGGACTCAGATAATTCTTTTTGCCTCCACTTCCCAAAGTGCTGGGATTACAAGCATGAGCCACCGCTGCCAGCCTGATGAAGTTTTTGAGTTTTCCCCAACCTCATTTTTCTCATAAGCCATGGGGTTTTTATTGGGTAACTTAAAATAGTGTGCTGATTTTTAGGGTACAAGTTTATATAACAATATATGGATAATGGAATCACTTACACCTGGGTAGTATGATTCTAAATGGACACAATTACTTTGGAAAATAATTAGACAAGAGTTATATATGTAGGAATAGAATTGTTGAATTATTTTCAGCAATTCTATTCCTATATATAGAAAGAAAGGACTGTACATGTATATCAGGAGACATGTTCAAGAATATTCATAGCATAAATATTTGTGATAGCAAAAATCTGGAAACAACATAAATAGTGACAAAAAACAGATAAGTAAAATGTGATTCAGTCAAACAATAGAATAGCATATGAGAGTAGAAACAAACAATAGAATAGCATATGACAGTTAAAATGAATGAAAAACATGACTGCAAGGTGGAAAAAAAAAACAAATCCCAAGAGATCATATGAAGTATGATACTATTTTATAAAGTGCAAGAACATGTGAAACTAAAGAATAAATTGTTTAGGCAAATGTGTGTGTGTGTGTGAGAGAGAGAGAGAGAGAGAGAGAGAGAGAGAGAGAGAGGGAGGGAGAGAGAGAGAGGGAGAGAGAGAGATACACATTTAAAAAAATAAATAAGCGAGGTAATGATAAACACAAAATTTAGGATGGTGGTTACCTCCAAAAAAGAGGCAGAAAAATAGGACAGGCAGCAATAGTTATGTTACTGGTAATTTCTAGTTCTTGAGCTAAGTTCACAGATATTCAGTATACTATTAATCTAATTTTGTTTACATGAGGTCCAAACACGAAATATCAGGAAAGTACATTTTCTTTGTTAAAGAAAATATAGCATGCTTTAAGCTTCAATTATAATTACCATTTGTTTTTGTTTAAGAATTATGGATAAAAATACTTAAAAGAATGAAAAATTGCCTTTATCATAGCAAAATGGTAGCATTTATTTATAGCTGATTAAAATTTAGAAATGTCCCATTATAAGGCATTGCCTAAATCTTAATATTGGAAGAGTTGATTCACATAAAAGCTACATTTCAAATCACATCTTCTAACTTCTTTATTTCCCTTTAAGGAAATTTTTAGTAGACCGTAAGGTTGGAAATAAGCACGAAAATATCAGTGTCCATTAAAAAAAACTGAAATTACTGCTTGAAGGGATGAAGGAACTGAGTCATTCCCAGGAGAATGATGAATTACAAGATTTCAGAGATGAAATTACCTCCCCCCAATTTGTCAATTTCACGGTCCTCCATTAAAAAGTCAAAATGTCTGCATCCAGCAAGTCCTCCAATACAGGTGTCCAAGTGGAAGCATCTGCAATATGTAAGTTATTTACTTTGTAAGAATTTGGCATTGCTACTTGTGGCTCTCAAAACAGTCTTTGATCAAATTCACTCAGGTACTAACTTGCTGTAGGTCAGCCACTAAAGTACAGATGCCTATGTTCTCCTTTTAGGCATGTTTCCTAGACCACACACACATCAGGGCCCTTGTCTGAGCAGTTTCCAAAAAGAGTACAAAAGTAGTTCTTAATGGACCATGAACATGTAAGTACCATGCCCCATTCTTCTCTGTATCCTCCCTATGACCTGGTACATTACTGATGAGAGCTGGTGGTAAAAGCAAAATAAATCCTATATCTGGCACATATAGCTCTACAAACATATCAACCCATGTAAGCCCAGTGCCTGATTTAGAGGTAGGTGGATGAAAGACCTGAGTTCTGGTCCTAACTCTCTCTAACTTACTGCACGACCTTAGGCAAGTCATTCAATCCACCCTGGGCCTCAGCTTTACCATCTGTTTAATGAAATCATTGGGCTTAATCTTCATCTTAGTGCCCCTATAATTCTTCAGATCTAAGAATCTAGGATTCAGCTGGGCTCGGTGGCTCAGCCTGTAATCCCGCACTTTGGGAGGCTGAGGTGAGTGGATTGCCTGAGTCCGCGGGTTTGAGACCCGCCTGGGCAATTTGGCGAGACCTCATCTCTACAATAAATCAAAAAAATTAGCCGGATGTGATAGTGCGTGCTTGTAGCTCCAGCTACTTGGAAGGCTGAGGTGGAAGAATCGCCAGAGCCCAGCAGGTTGAGGCTGCGGTGGCCAGGAGCGGCCACTGCACTACAGTCTGGGTGACAGAGTGAGACTCCAACTCAAAAAAATAAAAAAAAGTAAAAAGTAAAAAATAAATAAATAAAAGAATCTAGGATTCAGTGAGTTAATGGACGCTCATCCATTAACTGAGCAATCAACAAATATGGACATATCTTAGCAGGTACTGTGCTAGACACTGTGCAATGACACTAAAAGATTGGACATAGTTCCTGTGCAAAAAGAGCTTAAAGTTCCCAAATTTACATGGAAATGCAAAGGACCTAGACTAACTAATACAATTTTGAAAAATAATAAACC
Source organism: Carlito syrichta (assembly GCF_000164805.1). Lineage (NCBI taxonomy): Eukaryota > Metazoa > Chordata > Mammalia > Primates > Tarsiidae > Carlito > Carlito syrichta. The sequence goes on from NW_007232039.1 coordinate 3,184, forward strand.
TGGAAGATTTATGCTATCTAACTCCAAGACTTAATATAAAGCTACAGCAAAACAGTGTGTTATTGGCTTAAAGATAAACATATATAGACTAGCCTGGGCAGCATAGCAAGACCTCATCTCTACAAATTTAAAAAAAAAAAATTAACTGGGTATGGTGGCACATGCCTATAGTCCCAGCTACGCAGGAGGCAAAGAAAGGAGGAGAGCCTGAGCCCAGGAGGTCAAGGTTGTGGTGAACTATGATCATGCACTCCAGCCTGGATGACAGAATGAGACTCAATTCAAAAAAAAAGAAGAAGAAGATAGACATACACAGACTAATGAAACAGAAGAGAGTTCAGAGGTAGGCCATATTGATTGATTTTCAACAAAGGTGTTAAAGTAATTCAACGGGTAAAAAACAGTCTTTGCAAAAAATGTCACTGCCTGGCATCACACAACCAAAACCCTAAACAGACCAATAACAATCCAGGAAACTAACTCAGTTATAAGAAACTTCCCCACCAAAAAAAAACCCCTTCTCAGCTGTATTCTACAAGACACACGAGGAAGAGCTGACATCAATCTTATTGAAAGTATTCCAGGTAATTGAGATGGAAGAAATGCCCCCTAGCTCTATTTATGAAGCAAATATCATCCTGATACTCAAAACTGGCAAAAAGTCAACAAGGAAAAAGAATTACAGACCAATTTCCCTGTTGAACATAGATATAAAAATTCTCAACAAGATTCTAGTAAATAGTATCCAACAACACATTTCAAGGATCATCCACCACAACCAGGTGAGCTTCATTCCCAGAATGCAGGGCTGGTTCAAGATTCACAAGACCATAGATGTAATTCAGCACATTAACAGCTATAAAGCCAAGAACTGCATGATTATGCATTAGATGCAGAAAAAGCAATCGATAAAATCCAGCATCCCTTCTTGATAAAAACCCTCAAATGCCTAAGCATAGAGGAAACATTCCTCAAAACAATAATAGCCATCTATGATAAACTTGCAGCTAACATCATGCTTAATGGACAGAAGCATTCTCCCTAAGAACTGGAGCAAGACAAGGATGCCCACTCTCACCCATCCTATTAAACATAGTACCGGAAGTCCCAGGCAGAGCAATCAGGCAGGAGAAGGAAATCAGGGGTATCCAAACAGGAAAGAGGAAGTTATCCCTATAGTGACAGATCAGTGGTTGTTGTGGGTGGGAGAAAGAACTGACTATAAGGGACACAAGGGGATTTTGAGAATGAGAAAAATGTTCTAAGCTTAAATGTTCACAATCTTAATTGTGGTGGTGCTTATCTAGTATGCACATTTTTCAAAATTCTTTAAACTGTACATTTAAAAATGATTAATTTTCTGGCATCAAATTACATCAATATAAAACAATTTAATAAAAAGAAATTTCAAGTGTAGAAGTGGGGAAAGGATTGGATAATACTCCAAGAATTTGTACTCTAAAAAAAAATTAACAAAGCAATCACTACTTACTTTACAACATATATAAAAATGAACTCAAAATGAATCAAAGACCCAACAGAAGACCTGAAAACATAAAACTCTTAGAAGAAAACATAGAGCAAAGTTTTCATGACATTGATTGGCTTTGGCAATGATTTTTTGGATATAGTGCCAAAAGTATAGGCAACAAAAGAAAGAATAAATTGAATTACATCAAAATTTAAAACTTCTGTGCATCATAGGGCACTATCAACAGAGTGAAAAGAAAACCTATGAAATGGGAGAAAATATTTGCAAATCATACATCTGAGAGGTGATTAATATTCAGAATATATTCTTTAAGAATTCCTAAAACTCAACAGCAAAAAAACATACAAGTTGATTAAAAAATGGGCAAAGGATTTGCATAGACATTTCTCCATAGGAGATATACAAATGGCCAATAAGCACATGAAAATGTGCACAACACCACTAATCATTAGAAAAATACAAATCAAAACCACAATGAAATACCACCTCAAACACATTAGAATGGCTGCTATAAATACACACACACACACACACACACACACACACACACACACACACACATACACACACACACACACAAACCAGAGAACATGTGTTGATGAAGATGTGGAGAAATTAGAACCCTTGTACATTGTTGCTGAAAATGTAAAATAGTGTAGCCACTATGGAAAACAATATGACTTTTTAAAAATAATTCAAAATAGAATTACTACATGAGTCTGCCTCACTTCTATATCACTTCTGAGTATATATCCCAAAGAACTGAAAGCAGAGTCTCAAAGAGATATTTATACACTTATGTGCATGTTTATAGTAGTATTATTAATAACAGCCAAAAGGTGGAAGCCACCCAAATACCCATCAACAATGAATGGATAAACTACATACCAGGATACATATTTTAGGAGAGGTTATCTATGTATTACTTTTCAAAGATGAATTATGGTAGCAATGTAAATACAGAAGTCAAATGTGACTTGCATTTCTCTGTTATTGGTATATACTGAGTATTACTATTGTAAAACATTTTTTTCTTTCTTAAAACATGTATAAATTTTTGGCACCCTCTGTATATTTTATCCATTCCACTTATTTATGAGGTAGAGCAGCAAAACTAATAGAGACAAAAAGTAAATGGTGGTTCTTAGAGGCTGGGGGAGGGAAGAATAGGGAATTGCTGTTTAATAGGTATAGAGTTTCAGTTTTGCGAGATGAAAAAGTTCTAGAGATTGGTTTCATGACTGTGTGAATACACTTAACACTACTAAACTACAAACTTTAAAATGGTTAAGGTGATAAATTTTATGTTATGTGTATTTTATTACACTTTTAAAATAAAACACAATCATTGGGTGGCCTCAAAAGTTTAGAATTCGGGAGGGCAGGAGGGCCATTTCATATGACTATACAAGTTGTCTTACACAAGAGCACCTAGCCATTGCTTTAAAATCCAACCCATCCTCTGTTCTCCAAATCCAATACTCAAATTTGTGAAAAGGAAGGGAAGGAGGAATTGGAGAGGGAGGGAAGATATCTGCAGAGCCAAGGGGAAGAGGATGGACAAGGGGAGGAAGAGGGAGAAAAAGGTTCTGCCTGGTGAGGCAGGTTTGCTTCCAGGAATTTTGCTTCAAAACCTTCTGACCCTGTAAGAGAATAGCACAGGATGGCTCAGAATGATGATTTATGATCTGTTCTTCCCTTTCAAACTTCAGTAGCACTAAATTTTCCTCTGGAAGAAAAGATAGAAAGCACTGGATAACCCTTTTCTACTTCTCTTGACCTCTGTTCCAAATAGCAAATGACATCATGCTGAAAAATTCCACTATTTCTCTCTGTTAAATGCTGCCTTCTACTGAATGGAAATACTCCTGAGAATAGTTAGCACAATGATATTAACATTTATTGAGCTTATTCATTGTGCCAAGGACTGTACTTCACATAGATTATATCACTTAATCCTGAACTATCCCAGATGAGGTAAATACTATTATTATCTTAATTTTAAATTTTATAGATAAGGAATCTGAGATACAGGTTAAATGTATAAAGTCACATAATCTAAAAGAAAAGTTCTGGAAATTTGACTTTTCCTTAAATGATAGACATAATCTTTTCCCATAAATGACCTTCCCTTTCAGAACAGAAGTTAAACAAATTCAAGAAGAGCTGGCATTCTTTACACTACATCACCATCCAAAGGGGGTTGGAACTTGCCACAGTAGCCTGAGGGGGGGGGGGGGAAAGAGAAAGCCTAAGGAGGCTTCCAAGCAACCTCTCATAACAGGCAAGTACAACTCAAGGGCATTACGCTCCTAATACTGAATTTCTTGCAGTTTCTAGCATATACCACAATTTCTCCAGTGTGCATTTGCTCATGCTATCCCAATCACTGGGAAAACATGATTCCTTACCCTACCTTACCTGAATGACTGCCTCATCCATCGAAACTAAAACCCAGCAGTGAGTGTCCCTTCCAGGCAGCCTTCCCTAAGCCTTCTTCCTTCCACCCTGACATGATGAGCCTAGTGCCCTTCCCATATAACATGGAAATGATTTGTTTTCATGTCTGTATCCTCAAGTTAAGGCTGTGTCCTATTAATGACTACCACTTGTTGAGTGATCACTGCTTTACGTATAGTATCTCATTTAATCCTAAAAACAACCCTATGAGTATTCTCAACACCTCCCCCCCCCTTTTTTTTTTTTTTTTACAAATGAGGGAAACAGCTGAGAGCAGGTGTCTTCTATAAGCTAATACAGGACAGATAATAAGATATAACCCAGATGTAACACCAAAGCCTGTATATGTAACCACTATAGTGCATAGTACTTCCCATATTCAGATTTGTATTCCCAACACCCAACAGAGTAGCTTACAAATAACTGATGTTTAGGAGATGTTTGCTGAACTGATTTGAAGCCATTGGCTTAAATGATGCAGGGTAAGGATGTGAGCGTTATATGTCAGTTTATAGCTTTGGCTCCTCTAGAGCAACCAAATTCCAGTTTGGGTAATCACACTAGCCTCTCATAAAGTCTCCTGCTGTAGAAAATGAAAAACTAAGATTCTCTGGATTACCAAGCTGCAACATCCTATATTCAAAATTTTCAACAAATGAGAAAGTTTTGTAAACCTGTAGGAATAAAACATCCCTTTGTGTTTAAAATAAACCAACACACAAATATTGGCACAGTATTCAAAAATGGTGAAACTTTAACCCCATTGGGGGCAAATTAAGCCGATAAAAACGAAGGGTAAGAAGAAGGCATTCTCTAGGCCCATCTGGCTGCACCCAGTGCATAAGGATCTGCCGATCATGAAGCAACAGTACCCAGCTGGTTCAGGTCACTGAGAGAAAAGCTGCATGCAGACAGCTTATATACTAGAATAAATCAAGATGAGCAATTACCATTTTCTGGAGAAGCTTGGACTTATTTAGGGTAAGCTTTCATACTATTGCTGTATTTAGAGAACTGAATTTTAGAAACAGTGAGGGGGAGATAAGGGACTGAGGCCAAAGATTTTAAGAGAAAAGGGCATAGGTTCATACATAATACTTTATTAACCTCATAGATAAGAAATGCTTAGAACTGTTCCACCAGGGTCTCCTAACAGCAGTGAGTGAAGTTCTTGACAGAGATGAAACTCTTCAGCAACTCTGAGGGTTTCACAATAAATAACTGATGCAACAACAGCAGCTAATATTTTTAAGTGCTTACTATGTTTCAGACTCTGCCATATACATTCAGTCCTCATTCAATAAATGTCAGTAGTAGTCATTATATCAATTATTATTAACATTACTTACATCAGTTCACCATTCCTCACAGAACATTATGAATATATTATTATTATCATCCCCATATTACATATGAGGAACTAAGCTTATTCAGGTTAGGTAACATGCTTGGGAACAGATCATTAGAAATTAGAGACAGCAGAGCCCAAGGCAGACAAGCTCTAAACTGAGTGCAGGAGGTACTACTGCAATAATAATGGTAGCTACGTTTATAGCACAGTATTGTAGGTGAGCATGTGCTCAGCACTTCACAATCATCTTTAAGTCTCTCTCTCTCTTTTTAGAAAGCAGGATTTATTAAGAGGACAGAAAAAAAGCTCCCATAGTGGGAGGGGATCCGAGGGGATTGCCCATCTTTAAATCTCATACCAACCCTGCAAGCCTTATTATTCCTTTTAAATACAAAGAAACTAGCCGGGTTCAGTGGCTCAGCCTGTACTCCTGCGCCTTTGGGAGGCTGAAGTGAGTGGATTGCCTGAGTCCGCGAGTTCGAGACCCGCCTGGGCAACTTGGCGAGACTGCATCTCTACAATAAATCAAAAATTAGCCGGATGTGGTAGCGTGTGCCTGTAGTTCCAGCTACTTGGAAGGCTGAGGCGGAAGGATCACCGGGGCCCAGCAGGTCAAGGCTGCGGTGGCTGGGAGCGGCCACTGCATTCCAGTCTGGGCGACACAGTGAGACTTGAACTAAAAAAATAAAAAATTAAAAAAATTAATTAATACAAAGAAATTGAGACTCAGAAAGGTCATGCCAAAAATAATTCAGCTAGTAATAGCTGGGGCCACATTCAAACTCACATCTATTTAACCCCAAAGGCTATGCACTTTTTTCCACAACACCGGACTCTCTTCAGTCACAAGTTGTGCTGTAACACATCCCCTATAATCCACTGTGGACAATGTATTGGGCCCACACATATTGGGCATTCACTGAATGGACTGCACTTTACCAGTGCTTTTGCATAGGTAAGGAAGGCGTACTATAGGAAGCCAAAAACTCAGCAATATAATTTTCTATGTATTACTCCAAGTTCAGAAACCAATGCTTCCTGTAAAGGGTAGTTGTATGCTCAAGTAACAAACCTAGATAAATAAAAGATTCAGAGGAAAACATAGAGCTTTCCTGAAAAAATGATTTTGAGGAAAGCTAACTTCTCAAAGAGATGGTTTTTGGGAATCAAACTTGATATATTTAATCTCAACGTGGAACTCAGGATATATGAGCTTCCCTGACTCAAAAGCTTCACAGACAATGAACAAATCAAAGAGTATTTCTTCTAAACACAGCTTCGTTCTTCTGCCACTACTCTGGGGCACTACACTGCTTGGGTAAGAAAAATGTGCTGTCCAGGAAAGATCTAAGAAATATCAAAAGGAACAGAAACTACAGTATCTGCCTTGACTTATTTTGGTGTCACAGATGTTGCTGCACAGCGCAAACTATATGATAATATTTGATCATTACAATAAGTAATATACTTCGGTTTGGATTGATGTGTAATCAACACTGTAGGAAACTACAGGTCTTTGCAAAAAAAAAAAGAAAAAAGTTTAATTTCAGTCCAACCTGTCAGTTCTTCCTAGGGTTTCACCTTCCCCAGTTTTCCCCTCCTCAGGAAAAAATCTTTAAAGCCATTTCACAGATAAAAATAGGTTTGGAGTTTCACAGGAGTAGCCTTGTAATTTTGTGCTTCTTGGCTATTACCATGTGTTTCTTTAGAACACTTGGGTCAGTTGTCTAATTTGAAAAGCTCTGCTGACATCCCAAAGTATTTGTTCTAATTATTGCTTAACACACTCATAAGAAGTTTTCCAGAAGATAAACAAAGTTTCATAATCATTTCCCTGGTTTTAACTCAGAAAGAAATGCAAGTATATATTATCATCAAATAAGTTGTGATTTTAATTACCGAAAAAAATGTTATTAATTCTGATAAGGATTATTCAAAAGGTAATAAAGATAAAAGCTGTCAAAATTAATTAAGCACATATTCATTAAATCCAAGGTAGCTTCAGTTTCTTTATTGCACAAATACAATTAACACTTAATCTGAATCTCGATAAGTTACATAATCATGTGCCTTGAAATAAAGGGAGGATACAACCTTGGCCTTCTCCGTTTTACATGGGAAAACATTAATGACGCTGACATCGGAGACAATTAGACAGTGTCAGCCAATTGTTTTTAGCCAGCTTTCTCTCACATCTGTGGTGTCTACAAGCAAGAAGGCTCATTGTTTCCACAGGCCTCCTTCGGGCCTTGGCTTTTTGTGTAAACCGTCAATCTCTTGGCGAATATCAAAGCCATGAGGAAATTAGAACAGACCAGCTCTGCTGCCCCACACTAAAGCTTAGCAGGGTGCATCCACTATGCTACTAATTAGGCAGTGACCAACAAAATAACCTGTCAATGTCCGCTAGCCATTTCCCACACACCTGCATTTCATACCCTAATAAGCATACAGCAAGAGAGAAAAAGGGATAACTGCTGAAGTGTGAAAAATGAACAAAATATAACAATGTTTCCATCCCCACCTATACTTCTGGCAATTACCATTTAACATTAGGGGGACTCAACATGTCTGAAGACTCACAATACAGTATCTGAAACTAAAACCCAGGGGGGAAGCCACACATTGAGACTGTATTAAGGTTTGCTTCGAAAAATATCACACTAAGAAGAACTCAGAGTTATGTCTACAACCCAGGAAACTGAAAATGACCATAATTTAGATTAGGGACCAGAAGCTGACTTTTAAAAAAACATTTTCCATTCAAGCCATTGAAAGAGAAATGTGTACTATTCTCTTCATCATTTTCTTCTATAAAACAAAGATATGTAACAGGACAAAAACTAGAATATCATGTTGTCCCATTTTTTCCTGATACTTTCCACCCTGATTTAATAAATTTGTGATCACCATCATTCTTTTGACCTACTGTATATTAATTAATTTCCTTTTCAGGCCTCTTTTTTCCCCCCCCATGGATTCTTACTGTAGTCTTTTGGGTGACATTCTGAAAGCAGTATTTTATTTTCTAGTATTTTCATTCACAGAGAAAGCTATATGCCTTGCAATTGAGGAAGCTGAGAAGGTACGATATTAAATGGATTGAAAACACTTCTACTTTGCCCTTGAACTTTAAAATGTATTTGAAAACTCGTCGTCCAAATATAAAAATCAGGCTCCATTATTCTTAAGAGATTTCAACTGCATCTCTATTTAAGATGCTTCCCAATTTCTTGGGTCAGAAAAATCTTTTTGTTTTAACTCTAATATCTGTATTGAGTTCAATATTCCCAAACATGAAAAGATACACTACCTCCAAAAATAAAAAAAGGTTAAAAAAAAGTGTGACAATTTGGTTATTGTGCTCAAGATGAAAACAAAAATAACTCAACCTCTCTCAAACTGAAGGGTTAAGAAACAAACAAACTTTACACAATGCCTCTCTCCACTTTATTTTGCCCCAAACAAAGATTTTGTGGTACAGGTATCCATATGATAGATTTCTTATGAAAAGGCTACTGGCTTTGAAGACTATATATCCTTTGGAGCAGTTCCTTTTTGTGCCTTGGGATCCAGCTGAACTTTTTTTTAAAACAGAGAACAAGAGAAATGTAAGGACAAAATTGTTATGTGAAGAAACATCACTTCATCTCAATATGTGCCAAGGAGCAGGCTATATTGTGAGAGCATCCTTGATGCAATCACATACAATATAGACCAACATTCAAATGGTATTTGTTAGATACTTCTGAACACTACTTTTCTTTTCATTAGACTTTATCCAAAAACAGCATTTTCAATTATAAATAAAAACTTTCTCCACCTCTTCCTACTTGAACTCAAGTACAGAAGGCCCCTATTTAAAATGCAGCTCCGGAGCTGCCACCAGGCTGCCTGTTCAGCTGCCAGTGGCTTTTGTGTACAAAGATGTTAATTGGTTCTAATCCCCTCCTAGAAGCTGTTTTGGTAGCCTGACCTGGCACCCTGAAGGACACCTTGGTGTGAAAAACTAAAGGGTCCATTGAGGAGGGAGTGAAAAGCAGCCAAGCATTCCAACACATTTTAATTTCAGGAATTAAAAAAGAGGAACATCATCATGGAGATCCTGGAGAAATCTTACAAAGCTTTAATAACAGTGAAGTGAGTCCTACAAACACCCAAGCTACACACACACACACACACACATACACACACACACACATACACACAAAGAGAGAGAGAGAGAGAGAGAGAGAGAGAGAGAGAGAGAGAGAGAGAGAGAGAGAAGAAAGCTCCAGATTTGGGGCAAAGAGAAACTCAGATCTTCAAATAGTCCATTTTATGACTTTAGCTTATAAAACTGGTTCTCTGAAATGCAAAAACTAAACTTGACTAGGAAGACATTTGTTTTTTCCATTCTAATTAACCAAACTCACATGCTTATGAAAATCAGATTCCCATTCTGTTCAACCCCCAAAGACTCTACAATGTACGGTCTTATATGGTTGAAGTAGAGTATTTGAATGACTATATTTGAATTTGTATCACAACTCACACTTTCTGAAAGAAAAGGTGAAGAGAAAAGAGTAGTAATTCTTATGGAAAAATTTAACTCACTTTACTACATGGCAAACAATATTTTCTCAACACACCGTAAAATACTGTCTATACTATGTGCCAATTTACAGAATATACATTTACACCTTGGGTGGCAAATTATGCTAATGGAATGCATGATCTACAATGGTGAGGTTTTGAATTTTTTGACACAGTTCACAAATCAACTTCATGGGTCAGAAGAATTTGCGTTTTGTCTGATAAAAGATGTAAAGGTTATAAATTACTAAAACTGCACCAAATGCCAAATTTTTGACCATGACCCAGTTTACAGTTCAATTTCCAACGCTGATTTTTGAAGGTTGCTTTTTTTTCCATTAGCACAACAGATCCATCTAGGGGCAAGAGAGTCAGAGGGGTACCTCTAATGGGAACACGTGCAAGGTGCTTCATGCAAAGTAAAGTGAATTGTCCTCAAAACAACTGAAAGGGCACAGAAAGGAACAGAAAGTTTTTCCAACAGTAAAGCTTTTCTGATTTCTCTAGGCACAGAAACTCTAGGCACAGAAGAAGGCATTTCTGGTGTGATTTACGAGCTGCCAGAAATTTGAAATGATACAGCCTGTGGAATAAGAGATTCTAGTTGTCAGGATGAAGTTCCTATAATGTAATCAAATACTGAAGACAATCCTCAAAGTAACAGCAGCCCTGTTGTGGGCATAAACATCTTTCCCACAAACCACTTAACTCCTCCCGCCGCATCTTTTCAAAATATGAGTATTGAACATGATCATGATGTGGACCTTAGAAGTCACTTTCCCAAATGATTCCTTTGTCACTTAGCAAACAGAAGAATGCAGAGCTCAACAACTCATGTATCACTAACCTCAGTATCTACATTCCCTGACTCTCCCCCAAACACTTCTTCTTGCTATGGAAACACAATTTCTGCTCCATCACACAAGACAAATTCTTAGAGACAGACCAGTCCTGAAGGAGAGAAAGAATAGCTGTCTCCTTTTAGTCCCTATTTTAAAAAGTCTGAAACTCTAAAAAGACCTTAATGGTAACTATTACAGAAACATCCAAATAATATAAATAAAAAACATAATATCCCTTTGAATATAAAATCTCATTTAAAAACTTATTTAATGGAGGCCAACATCTACCAATATCACTTCACTTGTTTTTGATCTCAAGATGTTAAGGCCAGAACTTAAATAAGTTTCCCAAGTTCACAAAGATGTTAGATAGTGAGGTTAAAATTTGAGTTGTTAAATAGGGGGGTTAAAATTTGAGTTAAATAATGAGGTTAAAATTTGAATCTGATTCCAAAACACATTCTTCTCACTACACCATGATGCCTTCCCAAATTACTTTAAAATAAAATAATAAAAAGTAATTAGAGAGAAGTGAAGTATAAAGAGCTAGTCTTTTCAAATGTCTAGCACTGCTATAATCATATAGTAGGTGCTCAATTAATTTTTGTTTAATAAAACTTTATTGATGACGGCACAGTGGCTCCTGCCTATAATCCCAAGCACTTTGGGAGGCCAAGGCAAAAGGATTGCTTGAGGCCAGAAGTTCAAGACAAGACTGGGCAACATAGCAAGACGTGTCTCTAGAAAAAATTTAAAAATTAGCTGGCAACGTACATCTGTAGTCCTAGATACTCGGGAGTCTGATGCAAGAGGATCCTTTAAGCCCAGTAGTTTGAGGCTGCAGTAAGCTATGATTGTGCTACTGCACTCCAACCTGGGTGACAGAGTGAGACACTGTCTCTATAAAACAAAAACAAACAAACAAGAAAACCGTTATTGACCATTTCCCTTCTCTAATCTTTGAAACCTAGGTCAGAAACCTAATTCTTTCTCTTACCAAGCTGAGTAGCTCTAAACAAGTTATTGTAACTCTAGGATCCTATAAAATTGATAAATAACTGCCTATCAGGTTGTCTTAAAGAATAAATTCATGTAGAGCATCTGGTACACACTAGCTCAGGGCCTGGCAACAATGACTAACTGACAAACATGACCTGTTTTTATAAATAAAGTTTTATTGGATCACTGCCACACTCATTTGTTTTTGGGTTTTCTGTGACTGCTTTCATGCTACGATGGCAGAGTAAAGTTGTTGCAACAGAGATTATATGGCCCACAAAGTCGAAGATCTTTACTATCTGACTCTTTATAGAAAAATTTACTAAACCTGAAGTAGTATAAATAATTGCATGTTTTCTTGCTGATCCTCTCCTTTACTGACAATAGTCACTTCCGTGGAGTAACCTAAATTTTTATAACGTTTTTGTCACATTATTAGCAACGATTCTTAGTGTGCATATAAATGGACCTGTGTATGATACATATTGATGGAAAGAGCCCCAAGAAGAGCCAAACACACCTCAAAAGCACAAGTTAAAGGGAAAGATTATAGGACTCGATTTGATTGCCATTCGTTTAGTGAGGGCATATCTTCCAGGCTATGAAAGAGCTTTTTGAGGAAATGGTATTGGAGCTGAAACCTAGGAGTTAAGAGCTGGCTAGGCAAAAATTGAGGGAATAAGCATTTGAAAAAACAAAAACCGTTTATGCGAAGATTCCGATGTGGGACAAATCTTGGGAAATGACCAGTATGACTGGGGATAGTGATTAACATAGAAAAAGGTAAAAATAAGGATGGGGAGTAGTCAGGATGGAGACACATCATGAAGTCACATCATCATAGAGAGCCTTTTAGGCCTCAAGAAATATTTTGGATTTTAGCCTAAGACCTAAGCAGGTTGAGAAACCATTGAAGAATTTTAAGTGACATAATCCAATTTACACTTTAAGCTCACTTTGGCTGTTGCATAATAATTAAATGGAAAGAAGAGAATGAGTTGAAACAGGGAAGTTTCATGACTGAGAAAAGGCCAAAATCCTGGTCTCCTGCATCCCAATTGATTTTTTTTTTCACTATACCTGTGTATGATACATATTATACACTGGACTGGAGAAAGCAGCTTATATAATGTATCTGGGTCTTCTCCAAGCTTTGCTTAGTTCATCTAAATGGGGAATAGGCAGCTACATGGACCAGTAATCTCAGTGTGAAGACTTAAAGTACAAGGCGATAGACAAAAAATCTTCCATCGCAAGCCTCAGGAAATGAGCTAAGTTTGGAAAATATTGTTCAGTGTCTAAGGGATAAGAGAATAGCTAGAAAATAAATAGCCAGAGCCATGATCCAATAAACCAGAATACTATTGTATTTAAGATGGGAACGGTAGACCAATAAAATGTCTCAATTCTTAATTCTGAGAAAACGAGAGAAAAATCCTCAAGTGAAAGAAAAAGCTGACTCATTTTCTATGGTGCCAAGAGAACAGAACAGGGGTCAGTGGATAAAAGTGTAAAGTAGGGTCTAAGGGGTAAAAGAAAACTAGAGAAGACACAGTTTTATCTCACCATCAGGCAGTACTCTCCAACAAAAAACTATCTAAAGAGAGAAGAGCCTGTTCCTGACAGGTATATTCAAATCACTTACTCAACTATATTTCAGATACCATACTAAGTGCAAGAGTAAATTGCCGACCACTGATTGCTTCTGGACCACTTGACTGAATTAGAAGACTATAAAGCTCCTTCCAAGATGAGATTTAATGGTTAACACAAAACCTGAAAATGTCCATGAATCAAATTATTCCTTTATTCTACTTCCAATTACAAAAAACACAAAACAAAACTATGTCTAAGTGGGAGAAGCAAGGCCACCGGGAAGTTAAACCTTTTTTTAAAAAATGACCTGTCTACATAGCAAGACTAGGATGCTGACTTTCCTATTTACAGCTAAGAAACAGGCCCTGCTGTACCCTGTGGAATGGGATGACCTGCTGCATGCTCTAATCAGAGCACCTGATGTGACAGAGAAGCACACAAAGGACTTATGTTTCTAATAGGATAGTAATACAGCTATCCTTTAGAGTCCTGTAAACCAAATCTCAGATACCAAGGTATTTCAAATATTTCACTAAGTCCTTGGCAGAGATCAAGATTAATTCTTTATTAGGTTCTGCAAAGGTTGAAGCATTGCTACTCAAATCTTACATGCTAAAATTAATTCAGTCAACTGTTCAGGGACTTATTTTTCTCTCACTTCAAATACCTGAGGAAATGGGTTGCCAGTGAAAAGCCCTGCATTGTTATAAAATCCAAACCACGACATGCTTCCTGGGATCTGAAAATTAGCAGGCGCTCACCCTCCAGCTTCCTGTCCTAGTGTTTTCTTGCTTTTTTTTCCCCTCCAACAAGTGGATCTGGTTACATTTGTTTCACCTCTCAGATATTTTGGCAATTTTCCTTTTTGAACGGAAGAATTCAGTTCCTTTCTTAAGAGTCCAAGCAGGAAAGGCAGGTGAAAAAGTTAACTGAAGAAACTAACAGCGCCAGTACCATAATTACCCACGGAATATAAGGCTCTATTCTCTCAGTGATGAAAAAGGGGAATTACACGTGTAAGTTCCATTAACATTAATGGGACTTACCTACATAAATCCCTTAAGCATCAACGGGAAGAATGGACTCAGCATAACTACTGGCCCGGCACCTTTACTCTTTCAGCCATTTCGATTATCTGATTAAAAGGCAAAGAGACGGGTGCTCTGCAAACCAGAACCATGTGAAGCTTCATGCCACTAAATGTATTGTCACCTGCCTCTTCAGGGCCATTTTGGCCCAATGATTACAAAAACTGAGGACTTTTGTTTTTCATCTTCTTTTTCATTTTTTACCTGAGAGAAGCGAAACCTAATAAAGCACTCAGGCTTTTTATTTGAGTTTTTCCTTAGCAGTTCTGAGAGCTGCCGTTTCTGCCCTGGAATGCAATTATCGACAGAGTTATATTGAGAAGCAATTCTTAGCTAAATATATAGCCGAGGAATAGCCCTAACGGGGTAAGACACTCTTGTACCCAAATAACTAAGACACAAAACAGAAAGTGCGGAGTATCACTGTGCAAGTACACACTAAGAATGTTTAGTTTTTGGCATCCTTACGAAGACAAAAATCTTACGGCAAATAAAGGGAAGGTTTTATGAAAGATGTCATGAACTGGGCCTCAGAAACCAAACAAAATAATCTCTAACACAACACTTAGATAGAAATGAATACAGAAAATACTTAAACAAATGAGGAAGTACAAAATAATGGTTAAAATGGTGGGTTTGGTGGCAGATAAACCTGTATTTGATCCCTACTTCTGACGATCTGTGTGATCACACCAACTTTCAGTTTCCCCATCTATAAGAGGGACATAATAACACCTACTTCATAAGGTTGAGAAAAGTAAATAAGACAATTGAGGAATTTACTGAAAGCCTCAACTCTAAGTCTGGTTATATTAATTGCTCATTTTTTGGAATTACCTTAACATTATTTGTCATTAATAGCCTCCAAATCATTTATCATTAATAGCCCCCAAAGTGAAAATCTGATATGTCTGACTCTCCATAGGAATTACGTGAGTTGGATTAGATTCCAGCCAGGCTGGGATCTGCTTTCCCTTCAACACATATTCTTCTCTTCTAGCCCCATGGCCACCACCTTTGACTACCACCACACACTACTCTCCCTACTTCAATGTGCATCCTTCCATGAAAGCAACTGTCCCCAACCTTCACAGGCCAGATCCACACCTCCTGCCTAGAAAACTGTCCTAAACCACCTAAGCCCAAGTTGATCTCCAAAACCATAAAACTGTTACTGTGCACATCTCATATTTGGTGACTTTATATCTATGTGAACATATCATGTCCCCAACTAGATAGGCAGCTCTCTGAAGGCAAAGCCTGAATCTTTTACTTCAGAAGCATTGACAGCACTTAGCAAAATGACATCTAAAAGATAAACAGTAAATATTTGTTCACTGATAGATCATAATAAGCAAATGCTATAAAATAATTATATCCACTAACGTGTAAAAAACTTTCTTATTGAATATTCCTGAAAACCTTATTAGTTACGCAGATTAGGAATTCTCATTCTTATCTATAGATGAAGGAATTGAGATCCAGAAAGGTCAAATGATTTGCCCACAGTCACATGGTTGGTATTTGACAAAGCCAGGACTAGAATCCTGGTCTTTTGACTCTTGTCCTGTTTCTCATAAGCACAGGACCTATTCACTGCTATAGGTTGTGTCAGCTTAGTCCATTGATAAACCAACTATGAGAAAGCATATTTTCTAAACAATTATGTGTGGGATTATTTTTCAGTCTTTCTGGTTTGGCCTTATCCTCCCCTAATGATTATGATTTTAAAATATCAGATTAACTAACTGAATAAAATAACAAAACAGTTGTAATGATGTTTTATGTTAAGACCAGAGTCACTGAGGGACAGCAGAAACAGAGCCATTCCTAAGATTCCACCTTGAGTGCGGCTTTCTCAGGCAAAACCTTCAGGATCAATGGCCAGGAAAACAGCTGGGAGTAGAAACAGAAGAAGCTCCTATAGGATAGAGTTTGGGCTCCCTTGTCTGACATTTAAAGCCAAACAAGAACAAGTTCCCAGCCACCTTTCAAACTTCACTTCTACTACTTTCTTACTTAAAATTTTTGAGGGTAAGACAGACAGCTACTCGTGTTTCTTAGACATTTTTGCCTGCATCCCTTTGACATACTGCATGATTCTTCCTAGAATGATTTCCTTACCTACCATCTCACAAGATTGTGGGTGTTCACACTTTAAAACCTGGTAAATTACTTAGCTTCTCTGTGCCTTATATTCCTCAACTGTAGAATATTTAAAAGTAAGGATATCTACCTTGCAGAGTTATTTTGAAAAATAAGTAATATATGTAAAGTGCTGAAAATAATACCTGGGCTCAGCATGGCGGCTCAGCCTGTAAACTCAGTATTTTGGGAGGCCAAGGCGAGAGGGTTGCCTGAGCTCGGGAGTTCGAGACCAGCCTGCCTGGGCAACTTGATGAGACCTCGTCTCTACGATAAATCACAAAAACTAGCCGGACATGGTGGCGTGCATCTGTAGTTCTAGCTACTTAGAAGGCTAAGGCAGAAGTATCGCCTAAGTCCAGCAAGTCGAGGGTATGGTGGCCATGAGCATGCCACCACACTCCAGCTTGGGTGACACGAGTAAGACTCCAACTCAAAAAAAAAAATACCTCAAATGTAGTAAGGTCTCAATAAATATTTCCAGTAAAGATATCTTTAAAGAGAGTAGCCAGAAACTTCCATTTATTTTCCCAGTTTTGACTTATCTCTAATTATGAGCATGGTGATAAAAATTAGTAATCCTTTGAGCATTTACTATATGCCAGGTAGAGTGCCAAGCTCCTTTACATGGATGATAGCAATTAAGTAATCCTCATAATAACCCTTAAGAGTATAATATTATTATACTCATTTTATAAGGAAACAATCTCAGAAAAGTGAAACAACTTGCCCAAGGTCATACTACTCAGTGTGACTCTAAAGACCAGGATAGTAACAGCCAGTTCCTCAGCAGCTTTTCCTAAGATCTCAGCCAGAAAAGCAGTTTCTGTAAATCTTCCCCTGAAGTCACAAAGTTTCATTCATACACTCCACCTCACAACAGGAAGCAGAACGTGGAAACAGAAACAGCAAATTACAACATATATCTACCCTCTCATTGTCAATAAGAGCAATCCTGCCAGCTCCATAGCTTCTGCATGATTACCAAACGAGTGCACAAGCAAAAAGTGTGTACAATTATCTAATTCGCTTTACAAAAAGTGTGTGCAATTATCTAATTCACTCCAGACATATGTGCAAATCTCAGGTTAAATGGTATAATATTATGATAAAAGCCAAAGACTAAAAACTCGTCAGAATGTAGTTGATAGCAGCAGTGACAGAGGCAGAACTCTACCTAGCCAAGTCTCAGGGAAGCACAAGGACTGGACTAACCTAACAACAAACTGGAAAAGTGAGAAAGAGGATAGAAGTTTGGATTCTCAAACTCAAACTGTATAACTCCTCAGTAAATAGCCAATGGAAAATCTTTTTTCAAAGTTATAAAGAAAATCTAAGGGGAGGTTTTCCCTCAGGCATTCTATGAAGGATTTTTTGTAGATAACTTTTACCTTGAGCTACCCACTGTTTATATTAACCTATGCCTCTGATTACGATTTAGTTTCCAAGACTAATTAGGGAGTTATTTTTTTAACCACCATTTGAAAGTGCCAAGAGACCAGGAGGCCAAAAAAGTATGTATTACCATGGATACATACAACTTAATAAATTAGTGGACATTAAGTTGACACTAATGGGGGAAGGAAAATAGAGAAGTGAAAAAGTTTAGGTCTTGTGTAGATCTGAATTCATATGCCAGTTCTACAAATTTCTAACTTTACACCTTGGACAAATTATTTAATCTGAGCCTCATTTTTCTCACATGTAAAATGATATCTAGGCTGGGAGTGGTGGCTCACGCTTGTAATGCCAGCACTCTGAAAGGCCGAGTGAAGAGGACTACTTGAACTCAGGAGTTTGAGATCAGCATAGCAACATAGCGAGACCTCATCTCTACAAAGAAATAATTAGCCGGGAGAGGTAGTGTGCACCTGTAATCCCAGCTACTTGGGAGGCTGAGGCCAAAGGATTATCTGACCTCAGAAGTTCTAGGCTGCTGTGAGCCAGGACCATGCCACAGCACACCAGCCTGGGTGACAGAGTGAGACCTCTACTCAAAAAGTAAAAATAAAAAATAAAATGGTGTCTAAATAATCTTCCTCAGAGATTCTCAAAGTAGTCCTTGGACCAGCAGCATTAGCATCACCTGGAAACTTGATAGAAACCCTACTGCAGACCTACTGAGTGAGAAACTATAGTGGTGGGTCCTGGCAATCTGTGTTTTTACAAGATGTACCGGTGATACTAATGAACATTAAATTTGAAAACCATGTTTAGCCTTGATTGTACATTGTAACCATCTGAAAAACATTTAAAAAATACTGATGCTATGGTTCCATCCCCAAAGATTCTGATATAATTACTCTGAGACATAGGCTCAGATCTCTCAAGACTGCTCCGGGTAGTTCTAATATGTAGTAAAGGTTGAGACCCCTGTCTTCCAGGGTTGTTATAAGGATTAACTGATTTTTTATATATCTAACAATTAGCACAAACTTCCACACTCTAGACACTTGATACATATAAGCTTCCCTCAACAGGTAGTATATTTTGACTTCATACTGTCTTCATTAGAATTTCAGATCAGAAGGAAATAAACCAAAATATTGAAAGTGGTTTTCTTTAAGTAGTGGAATTGCGAGTGATTTTAAAATTTTCATTTTTACACTTTTCTAAAGTTTTTCCAGGGGCATTGATGTGTATTATAATTACAAAAATAAATGCAACAAAATTTTAATAGAGAAAAAGATTCAGAGGCTTT
Source organism: Carlito syrichta (assembly GCF_000164805.1). NCBI lineage: Eukaryota > Metazoa > Chordata > Mammalia > Primates > Tarsiidae > Carlito > Carlito syrichta. Next base: position 22,433 of record NW_007232039.1, read on the forward strand.
TCCCTTATATTCCTGATCTTGTAATTATCCTGTCTCTGTCAATAAATGGGAAAGGCATATTTTTTTCACTTTACAGACGGAGAAACTGAATCACAGAAGTAGAATCTACCTGAGTTTGCACTGGATTCTGCTGACAGTTAAGGTCAAAATAGCTAATAACCGTAGCTAATTTCTCCTTTCTAAAATCTCTCTCATATCCTTCAAAACAGTGTTCTCTCTTGGTGTGACACAAAATGGGGAACTGAAGGCTTCAGAGTTGAAGCTATTTGAGTTCACTTGATCCTTAAGAACTACCTTGAGTGTCTATAACCACTCCAACTGGCCTATGTAGCCTTCCTGTTCAAAAACAGTCCCAGTAACTGCACTCACACACGGCTGCCATAACTGAAGTGATTGCTATTGTGCAACTTGGATTTTTTTTTAATTTTAATGTTCTATTGGAGAATGTATAAAAACAGCCTGCAACCTGAATTTTTAAGGACCATAGAAAAAGCAGCAGCCATAAAGTTTGATTTTTGTTCTAGAGCAACAGTTACCATATATTGCCTGTTTACTATGTACCAGGCTTTAGTCTCAGTATTATACAAGCATTTACAAAATGAGGCTAGAGTAAAGCAATGATTCTCAAACTTCAGGGTGCATCAAAGTCACCTGAAAAACTTGCTAAAACAGAGACTGCTACACCTCAGTCCCCAAATTTCTGATTCAGCAGTTTGGCATGAAGCCCAATAATATGTATTTCTAAAAACTTCCCTGGTGATGCTGATGCTGTGACTAACCACATTTTGAGGATGACTGGATTTATATAGTCTGTAGAGGTCCACCTCTAATATTCTGTTTGCACTCAAACCTCAATTCTTATCCTGTGGCCCCACAATGACACTTGGAACTGAATCCCAAAAGCTCTCGATGTTCTTGTCACAATTCCCCATAATCTCCACTTGGTCCAAATGAGAGGTTCTCTTTGTTTACCCAGCAAAGTCAGTGCACCAGCGCCTGAGGCACCTGTGAAGACCCTCTACAGTTGGGAAGGTACAAACCAAGTCCCAGTTTCTCAAGCACACACTAGTTTTCTTAATAATAAATTCCTGTTCATTAGAAGCGGGGCCTTCAGTCAATCACAGATGCAGTGAACAAAGCGCCTTAGCTCCTAATTTATGTATCTTTTCCTAATACACAAAAGGCTGATATTGTATGTTAAAGCCTTTTCCTTCCACCACCAACAGAGGGCCTGGCCTGCTATGAGTAGACGAGAAAGCTTGATACTGGAATATGTTAAGGCCTTACAATGCTTTAAAATTTACAAAGCATTACCACACCCATTGTTTCATTAAGGCAATACTCTGAAGTAGATATTATTATCCTGTTTTATAGCTGAGGAAGCAAAGGCTCTGATAGGCTTAGTGATTTGGCCAAAGCCCCACAGTTAATGAGAAATAGAACTGGGACAACTAGAACCCAGTCCTCCTGCCTTCCAGCCTAGACATATTTCCACTGTGTCTTGATTCAAATTAGGGAAAAGTTCAAATTAAAATGTCTCTCCCTGACTCCCTCCTTCCTTAGCATATGAGTAAGAATGAATCATTATGGGTAACTAGACGAAGAACTCTAATTGCAGGTCTCTGAAAATGGAGATGTTTAATTACATAGTTACATATGTGATTTATCAACCAGTTTTGATCGTTGACAATTCTCTTTAAAGAATTCTTTTCCTCTAAAAAATTAAAGTAATATATTTTCTAATCCACCCTGGCATGCTTTGTTTTCATTCAAATAAAGAGATGACTGTTTCTTATAAGTGTCATGATTTCTAGGCAATTGGTCTAATGTCAGACAAACATGAATTCTTGGTAGAGTCATCATGATTAGGTCTAAAACTAGAAAGGCTTTATCTAGAAACAATAATCATTTTCTGGACAAAGCTAAGTAACAAACTTATCTGAAGTGGGAAGAGCCATTCTTTGAAAAATCCTAAACCTTTCATTCCTAACACTCTTTAGGCAGGGATCACCTCCAAATACGTCCCGTCTTGAATGATGCAGACACAAATTTAGTTTTGTCCTAGAAAGGGAAAGATGAATGGTCATTATGTCAAAGGAGCAGAAAATGCCAAAGCTCCCCAATATTATACAAATGCAGCCCAAGAGTGAAGAATAAGTCTGATGTTCCTAAAAGCAACATCTAGACTTAGAATCAGGAATGGGTCTCAAGGACACTGAGCAAGCTGGAGCAATAATACTGTTTGCCTCTAAGTTTCCCAGGTCCCTAGAAGGCTTGTCTTGACCATCATTGAAGCCTTCTTCTGTTTTCTACCTTACCAGGTAATGATATGTGTTAATGCTCAGAGAATGTAATTTACGTGTTAGAATAACACAACTTGGCCTGGCACGGTGGCTCAAGCCTATAATCCCAGCACTTTGGGAGGCCAAGGTGAGGGAATTGCCTGAATCCATGGGTTCAAGAACAGCCTGGGCAACTTAGCAAGACCATACCTCTACAAAAAAATCAAAAAATTAACCGGCTGTAGTAGTTCAGGCTATATGGAAGGCTGAGGCAGGAGGATCGCCTGAGCCCAGCAAGTCGACGCTGGGGTGGTCGTGAGCGTGCCTCTGCACTCCAGCCTGGGCAACAAAGTGAGATTCCAACTCAAAAAAAAAAAAAAAGAATAACACAGCTTATAAGCAGTAGAACCAAGATTCATATCCAGGTTAAAAAAAAAATCATTCATTTTACTCAATAATACAGATCAAAAGCCAGGCACCAAGCTAGATAATGAGTAAAATAAAATGAACTTCAGTAATACAATGAGAAAATCGAAAAGGGGCTGTGGTTTCAGACTCAAGGGAGAAGAGCAACCTACATGTCTTCAAAGGAGATAAAACATGGAGGGGATATGAATACCAAATGCATTTCCTTATATCAAAGCCACTCCTGGATCCACACAGAGCCTCTGCTGGTGCAGAAAGCAGTTTGTCCTGCCTTTCTCCCTCATACTATAGCCTCCTCAAAGGAGGTCTGCTTGCCACAGCCTAGGCAGGGTTTCCTCTATCTGGGGTGAAAACTATACATTAGGCAGGAAGCAAGTCCTTGGATGGTTAGGTTGCTCTTCTACACTCCAGCTCACATTAGAGCAGTCATTAACTAATGGTACCCTATAAAGTAGCAATTTACCAAATAGTACTAATTTAGTACCTGGTCTTTGAAGAGTTAACACACCTCCCTCCAGAGGTGCCTAATTGACTCTTTGCCAGGAGAGTCTAAAAAAAGATTTGGCCCAGGGCACTACAGTTCTTCAAGGCTGCTCAAGGCATCTGTTGCCCTCATGTGAGGCATCAAAAAATGAGGTACAGGGGCCCAGGGGTCAGAAGGACTGGGTTCTATCGCTGGCTCTGCCATTTGAGTCATTCTGTAACAAATCCTCCCCCTTTCTGTGCCTCTGTTTGCCTAAATTTGAAATAAGAGAAGCAGGGCTTTTATTTCCAAGGGTCCTTCTGACAGTCTAGGACAATGCTTCTTAACTCTTTCGAGGCCATAAATTCCCTTAAGAATCTATACTAAATGACCATCTTCCCACAAAATTGAATCCACAATCTCAAAAAGAATTCATAGAACTTTTAAAATTCAAACTAGATTCTTGTTCTAACATGGGCTCTGAAGTCAGAAACTTCTGAGATTCAACCCCAAACTCACTCTCATTCCCTCTCCCTCTCCCTCTCTACCACCCCCTCAATCTCTCCATCTCTCAATCTCTCTCTTCTCCTCACCCTCTACTCTTGGGCAAGTCTCTTACCTCTGAGACTCATTCAGAAAAATGGTACCAAAACACCTACCTTGCAATATTGTTGTGAAAATTTAAAATAATAATATACAATTGTCGGGCCCATAGAAGGTACTCAATAGACAGCAGTTAAAGGGAAAAAGGTAATGGTCCCCATTATCAATGCTCAGGAAATGTTAGTTTTCTTTCTTTTCCACAGTAACTGGCAGTTATCTGTGCACTTCAGTGTTCTGTGTTATTGCTTTACTATCAAAACTATCTTAAAATTCCCTTCTCTGCCAGGCTGTTATAGTCATGGAGGATCTCTCCTTACACTCAACTGTACTATTGCAAGTCTCCAAAGATCCATGTATCAGGTCTTTCCTTCTGTATCCCACAGAAGCACTGTCACATTAATATTCCAGAAATCAACACTTAAATTGTGACATACTCCATAGCTCACAACTTTCAATGACCTACCATGTTTTTAGGGATTTCTTCAAGTAAAATAAAATGACAGCTTACTTTAATGAGCTTTTGCAGTATGCCACACACTGATTAAGTGAATACATTGTCATATTTAGCCCTCTCAACAGCCCTACAGTCAATTTAGTATACAGTATAGAAGGCTAGGAATAGTCTCCAAAGTTTGCTTGAGCTTCACTCTGATTCTACCATTTACCAGCTACATAATCTTGGCCAAATTACCTCTGTGCCCCTCATGTCTTCATTTGTAGAGTGGAAGTAATTATATAAACTAGTTCCTTACCAAACTAGAAAAAGCAAGAATAAGCTAAAACCAAAATTAGTAGAAGGAAATAAATAATAAAGATCAGAACAGAAATAAAGGACACCGAGACTTAAAAAATACAGCAGATTAATGAAACACAAAGTTAGGGTTTTTTGTTGGTTTTTGTTTGTTTGTTTGCTTTTTAGTTGGAGTCTCACTCCATCACCCAGGCTGGAGTGCAGTAGCACGCTCATAACCACCCCAGCGTCTACCTGCGGGGTTCAGGTGATTCTTCCACATCAGCTTTCCAAGTAGCCAGAACTACAGGCATGCACTATCACCCCCGGTTAATTTTTTGATTTATTGTAGACATGAGTTCTCGCCAAGTCACCCAGCCTGGTCTCGAACCGGTGGACTCATGCAATTCTCTCACCTCAGCCTCCCAGAGTGCGGTTTTTTGAAAAAATAAAGAAAAATTGGCAAACCTTTAGCTAGACTAAGGAAAAAAAAAAAAAAAAGGCAACCCAAATTAATAAAATCAGAAATAAAAAAAGAGAGACATAACAACAGAGAATAATTAGAGGCTATTATGAAAAACTATATACCAACAAATTGGAAAACCTAGAAGAAATGGATAAATTCTTGAACACATATAACCCACCAAGGCAGAATCATAAAGAAATAGAAAACCTCAACAAATCAACGAGTAACAAGACTGATGCCATAATAAAGGCCTCCATGGGGGAAAAAAATGCCCAGGACTTGATAACTTTACTGCTGAATTCAACTAAACATTTAAAGAAGAACCATACCAATTCTACTCAAATTATTTTTAAAAAATGAAGAGGAGGAAATACTTTCAAACTTATTCTACAAGAAATTGAAGAGGACACAAAAAAATTGAGATACTCCATGCTCATGGATTGGAAGAATTAATATTGTTAAAATGACAATACTACCCAAAGCAATGTATAGATTCAATGTAATCACCATCAAAACATCAATGACATTCTTCACAAATGTAAAAAAAAAAAAATTCCTAAACCTCATATGGAACCACAAAAGACCCCAAATAGTCAAAGCAATCCTGAGCAAAAAGAACAAAGTTGAGGCATCATACTACATGACTTCAAAATTTATTACAAGGCTATAGTAATCAAATCAGCATGATACTTGGCAAAAAAAACAGACACATGAACCAATGAAACAGAAAAAAGAATCCAGATATAAAACTATGCATTTACAGTCAACTCCTTTGACAAAGGTGCCAAGAACATACAATGGGGAAAGGACAGACCCTTCAATAAATGATACTGGGAAAACTAGATAACTATGTACAGAAGAATAAAACTAGATCCCACTTCTCACCATACACAAAAATCAAATCAAAATAGATTAAAGACTTAGACATAAAACCTGAAACTATGAAACCACTAGAAGAAAACACTGGGGAAATGCTCTAGGGGCATGGTCTGGGCAAAGATTTTGTTTGTGTGTAAGACCTCAAAAACACAGGCAACCAAAGCAAAAATTGACAAAAGGGATTACAACAACCTCAAAAAGCTCTGCACAGCAAAGGAAACAACAAAGTGAAGAGACAACCAATAGAATAGGGAAAAGAATTTGTAAACTATTAGTAACCAAAATACACAAGCAGCTCAAATAACTTAATAGAAGAAAGATTTTTTTAAAAAAAAACCACCATCACAAATAATCCAATTTAAAAATGGGCAAAAGTTCTGACTATACATTTCTCAGAAGAAGACATACAAAAGGCCAACAGGTATATTTAAAAACTCTCAACCATTTTAGAAATGCAAATAAAAACCACAGTGAGACATCATCTCACTCCAGTTAAGGTGGCTTTTATCCAAAAGACAGGCAATACTGGATGCATGCTGGTGAGGATGTAGAGGAGGGGGAATCCTCACACACTGTTAGTGAAAATATAAATTAGTACATCCACTACAGAGAAAAACACAGAGAGTTCTTTAAAAAAAACCTAAAAAACAATAGAACTAAAAAACAATAGAAATACCATATGATCCAGTAATTCAACCACTGAATATATATCCAAAAGAAGGAAAATCATATATCAAAGAGTATCTGCACTTCCATGTTTATTGAAGTACTAGTCACAATAGCCAAAATATGGAATTAACCTAGGTAGCCATTCAACAGGTGAAGGGATAAAGAAAATTATATATATATATATATATATATATATATATACACACACAATAAAATATGATTCAGCCATAAAAAAGAATAAAATCTTGTCATTTTCAGCAACATGAATGGAACTGGTGGTCATTATGTTAAGTGAAATAAGGCAAGCCCAGAAAGACAAATATCAAGTTCTCACTCATATGTGGGAGCTAAAAACGTGGATCTCATGTTGACAGAGAGTAGGTTGGTGGTTACCAGAAGCTAGGAAAGGTGGAGGGGAGAGGATAAAGGAAAGTTGCTTAATGGATACAAACATACAATTTGATAGAAGAAAATGGACCAATTGTTAGGTAGATCAGGTGGGTGAGTATAGTTCACAATAATCTATTATACATTTCTGAATAGTTAAAGAAAAATTCCAATATCTCTAGCATAAAGAAAGGACAAATATTCAAGGTGGTAGATATCCTACTTAGGAAATCCATTGATTTGACCTTTAAAAATTATATGAATGTGTTAAATTATACATATATCCCCAAATTATAGCTACCTATTATCAATAAAAATTGTTTTAAAAAAGATATGATGAAAATCTATAATTTCTAAGTTATATATAAATATGTAATACATAAATAAAACATAATCATTATATTTTAGAGTTTAATGTAAGTATTATATTTTGTAATATTTACATATACATTATATATAATTCTAAATTTTACATATATTATACACCCACATACACAAACATACAGAGTTGTACCTCATTATCAGCAGGGAATTGCCTCCAGGAACCCTTTCATCAGAAGATACTCATGTCCCTTATATAAAGTGGTGTAGTATTTGCATATAATTTACACAAACCCTCTTGTATACTTTAAATCATCTCTAAATTACTTATAACCTAATAAAGTATAAATGTTATATAAATATGTTATAATATATTTTTGAGTTTTTTCATATTATTTATTGGTTTTTTAATTTTTTAAAAAATTACAGAGTTGTGGAGTTCAAGTGAAAATTAACTACATAGTGAGGGCTTCTAACTGGGCCTCACTCCCAGTAATAGACCAGGTACTCTTTGTGTTGTTACCTGTTCCCCACCTTCCTCCCTCCCTTCCCTAGCAGTGCCCTATGACTACTGACCCCACCCTTGTTGCTAATGTGACAAGTGTTCAGGGTCCACTGAAGAGTGAGAACATGTGGCATTCAGTTCTTTGTTTCTGTGATAGTTCACTTAGTATGATGGTCCCCAACTCCATCCAAGTTGCTGTGAATTCCATGATTTTATTCTTCTTTATGGCTGTGTGATATTCCATTGTGTTTTTATACCGCATTTTCTTTCTGACTTGGAGTCTCACTCTTGTTGCCCAGACTGGAGTGCAGTGGCACACCCACAGCCACTGCAGCCTCGACCTGCTATGCTTAGGCAATCCTTCTGCCTCAGCCTTCCAAGTAGCTGGAACTACAGGTGTGCACTACCACGCTTGGCTAATTTTTTATTTATTGTAGAGATGAGGTCTCACCTAGTTGCCCAGGCTGGTCTTGAACCCAATGGCTCAGGCAATCCACTTGCCTTGGTCTCCCAAAGTGCTGAGATTACAGACTGAGCCACCGAGCCCAGCCACCACATTTTCTTTATCCAGTCCACTTTTGATGGGCAGCAGGGTTGGTTCCATATTTTTGCTATTGTGAATAGTGTGACAATAAACATACATGCACAGGTGTCTTTTGTAGAGTGATTTATGATCCTCTGGGTATGTTCCCAGGAGAAGAACTGCTGGATCATATGGAAGATCAATTTTTAGTTCTTTTAGGAATAGCCACACTGCTTTCTGTAGAAGTTGAACTAGCTTGCATTCCCACTAATAGTGTAGAAGCATTCCTTGTTCTCTGCAGTCCACCAGCATCTGCAGGTTTTTACTATATATATATTAATGATAGACATTCTTACCAGAGGTAGGTAGTATCTATCTCATTGTAGTTTTGATTTGTATTTCTCTGATGATTAGTGAGGCTGAGCATTTTTTCATTTGTCTGTTGGCTGCTTCTATGTCATCATTTGAGAAGCGTCTATTCATGTCGTTTGCCCACTTGTTAATGGGGTAGTTTTTTTCCTTTCACTATGTTTGAGTTCCTTGTTAGATCCTGGATGTTAGGCCTTTGTCAGATGTATAACTTGCAAATATTTTTTCCCATTCTGTGAGTTGTCTCTTTACTCTCTTGATGGTTTCTTTTGTTGTGCAAAACTTATCAGTTTGATGAGGTCCCACTTGTCTATCTTATTTTTTATGGCATTCACTTTTGGGGACTTGGTCAACAATTTGTTGCCTACTCTGATTTGCATAAGGGAATTTCCTACATTTTCTTCTAGGATTCTTATAGTTTGAGGCTTTACATTTAGGTCTTTGATTCATTTTGAGTTGGTTTTTGTATATGGTGATAGGTAGGAGTCCTATTTCATCTTCTGCAGGTGGTTAGCCAGTTTCCCCACCACCATTTGCTAAATATGGTCTCCTTTTCCCCAATGATTGTTATCAGTGGCTTTGTTGAAGAAGAGTTGATTGAGAGACTGTGTTTTTAATTCCAGAATCTCTGTCCTGTTCCATTGGTCTATGTGCCTATTCCTGTACCAATACCATGAAGTCTTGGTTACTGCACCCTTGTAATGAAGTTTAAATTCTGGAAGTGTGATACCTCCAGCTTTGTTCCTTTTGTTGAGGATGGGTTTGGCTATTCATACTCTTTTTGTCTCCATATGAATTTCTGTATTGTTGTTTTTAGGCCTATGAAAAATGATGTTGGTAATTTGATGGATATTGCATTGAATCTGTAGATTGCCTTGAGTAGGATGCACATCTTGGCAATACTGATTCTTCCAGTCCATGAGCATGGGGTGTTTTTCCATTTATTTGTGTCACCCTTGACTTTTTGAGCAATGTTTTATTGTTCTTGTAAAGGTCTTTCACTTCTCTGGTTAGGTGAATGCCAAAGTATTTCATTTTATGTGTAGCTATTGTGAATGGGATTTTGCTTTTTATTTGGTTATTTGCCTGCTTGTTGCTGATGTACAGAAATGCAACCATCTTTTGCATGTTGATTTTGTAAACTGAGACTTTACTAAAGATGTTTATTAGTGTGAGGAGGCTTTGACAGACTTCCTAGAGTTTTCTAGGTCAAGAATAATATCATCTTCAGAGGAACAGCTTAACTTCCTCTTTTCCTTTTTTGATACCCCTGATTTCCTTATCTTGCTTGATTGTTCTGAGTAGGACTTCCAGCACTATGTTGAATAGGAGAGGGAATGGGCATCCTTGTCTTGTTTCAGTGCTTAGGGGGAATGCTTCCAGCTTCTGGAATAAAAACCATTTTCAATCCATGATTGGCTGAAACAGGTACATGAAAAAGTGTTCAACATCACTAATCATCAAGGAAATGCAAATCAACACCAAGATGTGATGCTACCTTAAACTTGTTAAAGAAAGGCTTTTTAAGGGTATATTTTCATGACGTGACTTAGAAATCATAGGAACCCAAATAAGTTGTCCTAATGAACTAACTTTGTGATTTCAGTCAGTCCAACAAATGTTAAAGTGCCTACTATGTACCAACCTAGGAATAGCAATTCAAATAATGGAAATAAATTCATGAGAGCACTCAATTTTTATAGGTTTTTAAACTTAAGAACATCAATAATTAAAATTTATTACATTTTTACCAAAAGCAATTCAGCCAATGCTTCCACCCACTTAGGGAAGTTCTGGGAAAGGTGACTGTGTCTCTGACTCACAATTCAAGAGAAAAGTAAGAAGATAATCTGACTGGTAAGCATGAACATTCACTGAACTACTCTGTAAGAAGGGACGCCCCCCAAAACACATTTTTTTATGTGTATATATTTTACATGTTTAAACTTCAGTTGCCTTCAAAGTATGCTCTATTTGATGCAATATACCTGACAAGACGCTTTTTCCACTATTCAAAACAGTTTTTGAACTTGTCAGTTTTGATGCCTTTGAATGCTTCTGCCATTTTGTACTTCCCCTCTTCCACATCATCATGTTTCCCTTTGAAGACTTTTTTCATCCAGGGAAGCAACAAGAAAAAGTCACGCAGGGTGAGATCAAGTGAATAGGAAGGGTGGGTCATGGAAGTCATACGATTTTCGGTCCAAAAATGCTGACCTGTGGGCAAGTGCATTGCATGATAGAAGAACCAGTCATCTGTTTACCACAACTCAGGGCATTTCTTCTGCAAATCAAGACACAATCTTCTTAAAACTTCCAGATAAAAACTTTGGTTGACCAGATAAAAACTTTGGTTGACAAAGGAAAACAATCTGAGTCTACTACAATGGACCCATTCTCCAAAAAATAATTCTGGGTATTTGGGGGTTCCTTCTTATATAGGTACTTTAAAAAGTAGAAGTTCTATCCCTCTCTACCTTTCTTTCCCCCTTCTCTACCTGTGACTATACAGGTAAATTCAATTCCAAGAGGGAAGTAAGAGAAAACCTTGGGTGTCATTTGCTGCTACTAAAATTTGGAATCCTATTTAGCATATAAATTTCAGTTTATTTGAACCAGAAGGGAAGGGTAGTGAGTGATCAGCACCCCTTAACCTCCGATAATAACATAAATGACCTCTGACCTTGGGCCACCCAGCATACTCCTACATTCAAAATTATTTTTACCTAATTCTGTGTGCCTGATTGCTGTTCCAAATGTATGACCAGAGCATTTACTTAAAAGGATTGCTAAGCCTCCAATGCATTACCAATGTGGGTTAATGGGTCTTGGGAAATGAAAGAAAAGGATCCCAATACAAAGAAAAAGCTTCAGGGTAGAGCATATCTGATAATGATCCAAAACTCAAGACTTATACATGATATTTAGAGTAATACTTCAGATCTCAGAAAAATTAAGTTATAATCCTTCACTGACACACCGATCCTCCATGCCTCAGGTTCTACATCTTTTTTTTTATATATATGTATATTTTATTTTTTGAGTTGGAGTCTCACTCCGTCACCCAGGTTGGAAAGCAGCGACATGCTCACAGCCACCCCAGTGCTGACCTGCTGGGCTCCAGTGATCCTTTTGCCTCAGGCTTCCAAGTAGCCAGAACTACAGACACGCGCTATCACACCTGGCTAATTTTTGATTCATGTAGAGAATAGATCTCCCCAAGTTGCCCGGACTGGTTTCGAACCTGTAGGTTCAGGCAATCCACTCATCTCAGCCTCCTAAAGTGCTGAGAAAACCGTGAGAAATAGGCAAAGTTTGGTCATTAGTAAGCATTGTAAGCCATGATAAATATGAATTTGTCTTAGCATCAATGGGAAACCACCAAAGAGTTTTAAGTAGAAGGGTAACATGATTGTATCTGCATTCAAGAAACATCAACGAGGCCACAATGTGGAAAACAGATTGTAGGAAACAAAAACTAGAAATAAATTAGGAAACTCTTACAATAATCTAGGCACTGAAATGATGGTAGCCTAGAGTAAGATGGAAATAATGAGAACAAGGAGTAAATATCCTGTCCTAGAAATGTAGAAGGTATATTGTAAAATCCATTGTCCTATTTTCAGTGAGTTCTGTGCCACTTTTTCTCATCCTGAGCAAAAAAATTTCCCATAATATTTCACCCACATCTCTCCCTTCTGAGAAACACACGGCTGATCCAGGAGAAAACTAACTCTTGAATCTTAATCACAATATTGTAACCACAAAGTTATGGGCGACTTGTTTTCGGCCCAAGTTTCTATGATCTCAGAGAAGCTAGACCAGCAACTTTAACTAAATAACTAGAAAAATTAAGCATACATATTAAAAGTCAGGAGTCAATGCCCTATTTGAAAGTAGTATCTCTATACTGTAGAGAAAAGCTCATTTCATTCTTCAATAAATTCCAATTATGTTAGTTCTTTTTCATGAAATGCCATGACTCATCTTGAAAAACTAAGAAATGACAATCCATGAAAAAATATCAGAACTAATAAATGAATTCAGCAAGGTTGCAGGACAAAAGATCAATATACAAAAGATGTAGCTGGACCCCCAGTTTGAGCCCATTTTCCCCACTTTGATTAGCCAGGAGACCACACTCCCATTGCCTAAGCATGAGACTAGAGGTTTATTTTCTGGATATTGTAAACCAGGAAGACTCTGAATTGCAAGACAAAAGCTGCAGCTAAAGGCAAAAAGGAACAAGTGAAAGTCTACATATTGGTCAGTGAACCTCCTATTCCACCTTTCCATGCTTAGCTACCAGAATATTGGCAGGAGGACTATACCATTCAGTTAGGAGATTGGAAAGTTGTTCTCTGAAGAAACTGACATAAAAGAAAGGATCTAAAGATACTGACATTCATTCCTAACAAAGCATCTCTACCAGATCACCACACAGTAAAGCTCAGTAGTCAACAAGCCCCATCCACACACAGAAAGCTTCCAATTAGGTTTTATGTGCTCCAATATTAAACATGAACAATCTAACAGAATAAAAGAGTTTTGGAAAAACTTCAAGCAAGTTGCCATTAGTATCATCAAAGAGATAAGACAGTGCTTCTTGAAAGAAGAACAAGATATTATTTTTATATAAAAAAGGAGAGCATCTAGAGCAATACTGTCTGATAGAAGTTTCTGTGGTGATGGAAATGTTCTATATCTGTGCTGTCCAAAATGGTAGCCACTTTCATGGCCATAGAGCACCTGAAATGAGGCTAATACAACTAAGGAGTGGACTTTTAATTGCATTCAATTTTAAATTAAATAGCCACATTGATGAGTTATATACCACAATGGACAGTACAGATTGAGAAAATCAACTTTTGGATATTAAAGATGTAATAGCCAAAATGAAAATCTTAATAGGTATTAGTAGAAGGTAAAGTTGGCCAGGCACTGTTCTAAGTGTCTTATACTTACTAACTCATTCAAAACACCAAGTGAGAAAAATAGAAAAGGAAAGATTAAAAAATTCGAGGATCAGTCCATGAGGTCCAACATCAAAAGGAGTACTAGAAAAAAGACCAGAGGAAAATAAAGTATGAAAGAAATAATCTAATATAATTCTCCAATGAAGCATGATCTTTCAACAGAAAAGACACAGTGAATACAGCACAATGAACCAAGCACGTTGTGTGTGTGTGTGTGTGTGTGTGTGTGTGTGTGTGTGTGTGTGTATTTTAGAATACAAAGGCCAAAGAAAACATTCTAAAAACTTCCAGAAAGAAATAACACACATATATAAAGAATCACAAATCAGAACAGCATTGGACTTAACAGCAACATTTGGGGCTAGAAGGCAACAAGGAAATAGCTTCAAAATTCTAGAAAAAAAATTATTTCCAACCTACATTGTTATATTCAGGTGAGCGATTAAGTAAGTGTAAGGGTAGAACAGAGGCACTTTCAGTCATGCAAACTCTCAAGGAAAAAACTTCCCTGTATCATCTCTCAAGGAGCTACTGAAGTACTCTACCAAAACAAGGGAATAAATCATCAAAGAGGAAGACACAGAATTCACGAAACAGAGCATCCAAACCAGGAAGGGATAATGATGCCCAGAATAATGGTAAAGAGAGATTCTAAGGAAATGGTTGTGCCATAGGTATAGAGAGCCAGCAGTCTTGATTAGAGCAGAATAGGAATATCAAGACAGATCTTTCAAAAAAATGGAACTGGGAGACTATTTTATGCATCTGAGCTTACTGAGAGATTTACACTCATAGCAGAGTTTGCAATGAATGCATGATTAATATACATAGAACTAATTAAATAAAAATAAGAAAATTGTTAGCTCCCAAGAAAGCAAAAGCTGTACAAGAAAACAAATGGATTCATAATGTATATGGTACACAGTGCAACTGTGAATAAGGCTTATTTAGTCATAATAATGTAAACACTAAATGTTGACCTAGCCTCCCCAGAATGCTAAAACTAAACTGAGAGGTTTGGAGAGGAATTATGGGTGTGTAAAGGAGATAAATGGGAGGAATCAAAAAGTAAAGGAAAACAGTCAAAAGAATTTCGGGTAGCTACCTCTTGAGAATGCAAAGAATTTTTTTTGGTAATAAACTTTGAAAATTAGACTTTTATACCTGCACACGTATGTTTATCGTAGCATTGTTCATAATAGCAAGAACCTGGAACGAACCATGCTGTCCATCAAAAGAGGACTGGATTTTTAAAAATGTGGTACATATACACGATGGAATACTATGCATCTATAAAAAAGAACAAAATCATGAATTTCGCAGCAACCTGGATGGAACTAGAGTCTATAATACTGAGTGATCTTTCACAGCAACAAATATCTGAGTATCACATGTTCTCGCTCATAAGTGGACCTTGAACATCTATCATAATACTATAAGAAAAGGATTGACAGTGGTGGGAATCTATGGGGGGGCAGTGAGGGCAAGGGTGGTGGGATTAATGGTAGTCAATATCTGGGGATGGGGAGACACCCCTTATCAACAAGGGTGCCTGAACGATGCATATTTGTATACCTAACCCTTAACTGTACCCCATAATTTTAAAATAAAAAATGTTTAAAATTAAAAAAAGAAAATTAGACATTTTATCATTTTGAAAATCTGTTTAATTTTAAAGAAGGTACTAAGTTATTTACGAGATGAATAATCAATTCACGAAAGAAAGAAAAGGAATAACTTGTGCTTTTGCAATAACTTCAGGGAATTTATGTTGTATACATTTTCTTTCTTTCTTTCTTTTTTTTGAGTCTGTTACCCAGGCTGGAGTACAGTGGCACGCTCACAGTCACTGCACCTGACCTGCTAGGCTCAGGTGATCCTTCCAGCTCAACCTTCCAAGTAGTTGGAACTACATGTGTGCACCACCATGCCTGGCTAATTTTTTGATGTATTACAGAGATGAGGTCTCACCAAGTTGTTCAGGCTGGTCTCAAACCCCTGGGCTCAGGCAATCCTCTTGCCTCAGCCTCACAAAGTGCTGGGATTACAGGCATGAGGTAACATGCCTGGCTATATTGTATACATTTTCAGCACCAATTCTTTGAGAAGTTAACATATAGAAGAGTCTCAAATGGATCACAGCAAATTACCCAGTTTAATTTTTGAAAAACAGAGTAGAAATATAAATTCATTCAACCTTTGGCAGTACCTATCAAAATTTTTAAAATATACATCCTTGACCCGGCTCCGTGTCTCAGCCTGTAATCCCAGCCCTTCGGGAGGCTGAGGCAAGTAGACTGCCTGAGCCTGCAGGTTCGAGACCAGCCCAGGCAACGTGGTGAGATCTCATCTCTACGATTAATATACAAGTTAGCCAGGTGTGGTAGCACGTGTCTGTAGTTCCAGCCACTTGAAAGGCTGAGGCAAAAGAATCACTGGAGCCCAGCAGGTCGATGCTGGGGTAGCTATGAGCATGCCACTGCACTCCAGTCTGGGCGACAGAATGAGACTCCAACTCAAAATAAATAAATAAACATCCTTTTACACAGTAATTCCACTTTTAGGAATATCAGTATATATACAAAAGACAAATAAATGTTCTCAGAAATATGTTTGTAAAGGCAAAAAGAAGAAAAATATGCAGCAATAAGTGAATGGCTAAATAAATTACGATAATTCCATATTATGAAATACTATATAGCATTTAACAAAATAAGCAGATGTATGAGCAATGACATAACAGGAGTTCCAAGACACACTGTTAAATTTTTAAAAAGTCACAAAACAATATATATAGTATATTCCTATGATTTTTTTTTTTTTTTTTTTGAGTCAGGTTCTTACTCTATTACCCAGGCTAGATTGCAGTGACACAATCATGGCTCACCTCCTGGATTCAGGCGATCCTACTGCCTCAGCCTTCCTAGTAGCTGGGACTACAGGTGCACAGCACCATGCCCAGTTAGTCTTTTGATTTTTGTGTAGAGACAAGGTCTCACTATGTTGCCCAGGCTGGTCTCAAACTCCTGGGCACAAGCAATCCTGCCACCTCAGCCTCCCAAAGTGCTGGAATTACAGGCATGAACAACCACGCCCAGCAGTATGAACCTATTATATGAAAGAAAAACAAGAATCTTAACATGTGTAAGTATCTATGTGCATAAAGCACTCTGGAAATGCCAAACTGTTGAAAGTCTGTCATTCATTCTACCAATTTGTAAAGAGGACTCTCTTTTCCTATTCTGTCATGTATTCTATATCCAATATCTCAGTGAATCTTCACCAAATAAATGCAGTTATATAACTTAGTACAGATGAAAACCCAGCTGGAAATTAATGCTGAGTCCTAAAGACAAGGCTTAGTTCAAAATGTAAACAAGATATATTAATAATGTTGAGCTTATAGTTGGACACTTGTTAAGCACTTACATCTTGGTTCTAAAAGTAGTACTTCCATTTACAGATGAGGATTCTGATTGGAGGGATCAAGTTATTTGTCTAAGTTCACATGGTTAATAAAAGGCAGAGATGGAATTCAAAGCCCAAGTTTTCCTATTAGGGCCATATTGTGGGAGTCAAAGTGAGACTGGAATACCTGCTGCAGGCACCTTGCCCTGGATTACTTGGAAACAGCCCTCCACTCTGCCAAGCCCTGTCCAGGCTAAGAAAAATCAGTAAGCCAGCTCCTTATGTAGAAGCTAGGGAAGCATCCTGGCCTCAAAGTCACTTATATTTGCCTCAGAATCGTAAAATCCCCTCTTATGTCTATGACAGACATCACTAATGAACAGCACACTTTTCCGTGGAGTTTAGATGAGGCCTCAAAATCCTCTGCAACTTAGCCCCCGCAGGCAGCTACCACCAAATAATTTGATTTAGCACAGAGTTGAAACCTATTTGCCACCCTCCCTTATCTCTGAATAGAGATGTTCATAGGAAGCGCTCCGAAAAAGGATCTAAACATCAAAATAATGCTGATGTTTAGAAACAAGTGTTGGTATCAGTGTGTTAACTAACTTATCCTTGGCCCCATAGCTGATGAGATCAAAGACGTTTATACCATACCTCCTTTCCATTCTCCCCGTCTGCAGCTTAATTCCAGACCTCAACATGTATCTGTTCACTGATCTTTCTTTGTTTGCACCTAATGTTGTAACTTGGCTTTCTTCCCATCACTGTCCTGCACAAACATCTCCCCCCACCCCACTTGCCTACAAAATAGAGATCTTTAGTTTTATATTTGAGACTTTCCTTGCCAGACTCATCTTACACCTCTACTCAACGTCTGCTTCCACCTCCTTTCACATCTTTTCATTTTCTCTCCCTTCTTCCATTTCTTCCTGGGATGCCTTGGCTAAGGACTAAAATACCTTGATCACCTCAGAATCAATCTCAATCTCTCTCTCTCTCTCTCTCTCTCTCTCTCTCTCTCTCCCTCCCTCCCTCCCTCCCTCCCTCCCTCTCCCTCTCTCTCTCTCCTCTGTGCTTGCCCTCCATAGCATTATCTGACATCTGGGAAGGAAAACTGAACTTGAACTTGCATTTAGTTCTTCCCCGAAGGTACTAAGCATCCAGTCAAACGGGCTGGATGACCTTACTGACTGACCACCTATCTAACAGATGGCAGTCTTATCTAACAAAAGAGAAGGAAAGGAAAGAAAACAAGAGCCAAGCACCCAGTATCGGGCACCCTCAGCAAGCCCCTCATCCCTCACATCACTGCTTCCCTCTTTCCAAGAAGGGTGTGGGTCCAGAACGATGGTCTGAAGGAAGAGCGGTGGCGTCCGGCCTCACCTTCGCCTGCAGCTGCGGATCAGGGTGGGGACCCTGACTCTCCAGAGGGGGGCGGAAGGGGGGCTTCCAGGGGTCGCTGCCGCACCTCCTGAGGCCACCTCCCTGGGTCACTGTTGACCTCTTCAGGGCCCGTCCTTCGAGGAAGGCATTTTCCGGCGCCTATTTCCACCTGTGCTGGCACGGGAGCGCTGCAGCTGGGCTCAGCTTGGGTCACAGCGGGTCCACCATCCCACTTTCCTGGTGTGTCCTCCGTCCTGGCGGATGGGCGAGGCATGGCGTGTGCGACGTGTGACACTGAGGCGCTGGGTCCCGGCGCAGAGGATGAAAACTTCGGGCATCCGGAGAGCACAACCTGCGCAGCCGCTCAAGCCCTCACGCGGGTCTCCTTGGGGCGTGAAGGAGGGACGCCTTGTGCGCATGCCCAGTTGCACGCAGAGCACATGCTCCGCGACTTTCCCGCCCCGAGGGCCTTGCCTTCCGCTCCAAGGTCTTGGCCCAAATTCATAGCTACCTCCCCTGCCTTGTAGCCAACTCAACCTCAAGTGCCCCCCTTCTTGACTTCCAGCCCTTCCAACAACTACTTTCCTCTCTAGCTTCAGGAAAAGGGTTTCAAAGTTGCCCCTTGGACTCAATCTTGAAATCAATGTCACCAGCGATCACCACCAATCTGATACTAAGATCTGTTCATTTCACTTCAGCCAAATGCCTTGAATCCATCTCTCTTCCTATTGCACCACAGCTGCCACTGCACCAACTCACCCCTATGCCTCCCACACCTACCACCACCACCATCACCTTCACCATCATCCTCCCGTGTCCCTATGGGAGTGGACTCAGCAACTGGTGTTTGCCTTTGAATCCTTGTGCTCCCGTTCCCACACCACTTCTTCTAGGATTCTCCCCAAATTGCCAGAGAGATCTTTAAAAATGAGAACCACAATGATTCCATGATGTCCTCCAGACAGTTTTTTTCAGTGACTCCCCATCATATCAATAATAAAATCCAAATGCCATTAACATGATATTGCAGTTGCTGCCTACATTCCTGCCTCTTCTCTCACTGTTGTCCTTAGTCATTCTATGGTCTAGGTCCTCATTGCTTCCTCTCCATTAGTATTCTCTTTCCCATACCATTTCATTCAAACTAGCTTACCCAGGAAGTGAGATTAGCATGTAGGAAGTTTACTATGGAGTGCTTCAAGTTCAACAACCATGGAAGAGAAAGGAAGGAAGGAGGATTGGACAGAAGTCAAACTGTATTGGTTCAACAGAAGCTTCAGCCAACCTTTCAAGGAGTTTGAAAGATGAGACGACCCTTCTAAGCTATCCAAAGTTGGGATGCAAGGCCCAAGCTTATGCCCATGTCTCTCGGTCACTGAGAACCACCCTGGGAAGCAGGGCATGATCTTGGGCAAAGTGGCTCTCTTCAGATGAGGCAGTCTCCAAAGAACAGACAGCTAGGAGCTATCTACAAAATCATTAAAATAATTTATCATTTTTGCTAAAAATGCTATGCTTACCAATGGCAGTGGTACTCAGTTTAAAGACAAGGGGCGTAAATTCCACTGTGACTAGTTCAATCATGTTCTATGTACTTCTTTGAGAAAGGATTTTAGGTCAGCCCCTTCATTCTACAGATGGGAAAACTGAGGCCCAGAGAGAATCTCAGATAATCAGCTTCTTCGATGACACAATCTTAAAATAAATAGCTACTATTTGAGTGTATAATTCATACTAGACTTGTACTAAATTATTTACATGTGTTATTTAATTACATATCCATGACAATTCTATGAGGTAGGTACCATTAATATCTTCATTTGACATATATGGAAATAAGCTTAGAGCAGTCGGCTGACTAATTTGTATGAGATTAACACAGCTATTAAATGGCTGATCTGGAATTTGAACCCTAGTTGTTCTGACTCCATAAATAGTAACCCGTAATTAATTAAGATAAATTACTTTTTTTCTCTATAACCAAACCTGCATCTTCCATCTTGTGAGACACTGAGGAGTAGGGTATTATTTGTGTGTATGTGTGCATGCATGTATGTGTTGTTTTCATATACATTGTTGCACACATAACAAACTTTGTAATATAAATATGTTTTCATATAAAGTTTTATATGAAGGAAAAACTTTTTATATGAAAAAGTATATATGTTACATGTACATATATGATGTAATTATTATTTCTAAGAGTGGATACAACACTACCATGTAAAGCACAATATTTATTTTCTGTTTTCAGGGTAAGAAGATAAGGAGATGTGCTTCTAGATAGAATATGTTTCTTATATTCTATAAGAAATATGAGAATACTCGAGTAATTTTCAGCTTGTACATTCATTTCATGCCAGATTTTCTGGACCTGGTGGCTCTGCTCCTTCCAGAGCCTTTGTGTCTCTCCAAACAGAAGGCTTCAGTTCCAAATAAGAAGGGTGTGCATCTGATGAATATCTTTCAGCAATCCTGAAGAGCTCTCCTCCTGCCCTCCCCAAACTACCTGAAAAGGAGCAGCCTGTCCAGCAAGGTGGTTCCATTTATAAAACACCTTCCCTGAGACTTGAGAAGCCACCAAAGTAGATCCCTCTTTTCTCTCTGACTCCATTAAAATGAAACCTATTTGGGTAAAAAGACTCTGGAATGTAAAGATTCCCCAATATAGAAATGGTGTTAAATTACAATAGTATGATGTGGTCCAAGAAACTCTAAACTGTGTCAGAAAATGTGGATTAATTTGTTTAACAAACATTCATTGTATTCCTACCAAACGCCAGGCCCTGGGCCAGATACTGGAGGCTGCAGTGTTTTGGGAATTTGCCATTTAGTACAGTAGTTCTCAAATGTTAGTGTGAATAAGAATCACTTTGAAAACTTGTTAAAAATGCACATTCCCAAAGTTTCTGATTCATCTGGTGGGGCAGAGGCTTAGGAATCTGACATTTGAAGAAGTTCCCAGGTGATTCTGAAGCAGCTGGTTCTCAGTTATATCTTGAGAAACATTGGCCTAGTATGTTTTTAAGTTTTGATGAGCTATTTAATTAAGTCACTCAAGTGCAAGACTTCAGGGGGTTGAAAGAGATACATAATTTCTATATCCTTCAAGAAAACTTTGAAAGACTTCCTGGAAAGGTTTTCTAAGCAAGAAGAGCACACCAATATGACACCAATTCTTTTCAAATGGGAGAAAAACACTGTGTGTTGTCATGTGGCTTAAGGGAAGAAGTTAAATGGGTTCCACTGGAATAATTCAAGACTGTGTGTGTGTGTAAAAAAAAATTAATTCTCCTGTATACTTAAGCTTTGTATACTTTACCATATGGGTGTTTACCATATTATACCTCAATTTTTAAAAAATATTTTTAATGAAGTATAAGACCAAAGAGGGTAAG
>NW_007232039.1:44330-48706 GCF_000164805.1 Carlito syrichta
AGATAGATGGAATATTGGCAGGAAAGAAAACAGGAAGGAGGGAGAAATTCAAAATAAAAGCACAAAGTATATCCTTAGCAGCTGTAGTAGAAAGAGAGCTAAATATGGAGATTAGCTGATGTGGATGCAAATAGGCTAAAGAGTTCAGGTACTTCGAGCTAGACACTGTGAGCACAAAAGAAGGGGGAGGAGAAGAAGGGAGAGAGGGAGAAAGGGTAAAAGAAACAGAAAGAAGAGGTCCCTGGCCCTAAGGGGAGCTTACAACCTTGGGTTCTGACTAGCCATGTGTCATTGAGCAAGTTATCTACTCCAATCCTGCATATAGATCTTTAAAGTGAAGCTGGACCTCCCAAAGCCACTATGAAGAACAGTAGAATAGTGTATGTGAAATACTATTGTAAACTATCAAGGGTTGCCAAATGCTACTAATAAATACATTCTGACTCAGGTTAGGCCAACTGCAAGCGTGAATATGAGCTCATGTTCCAGATCTGCTCCCCAAGTGACTTCCCACATCTGTCTTGAATGTGATGAGCAAACTCACTGTCAGGCTTGGTGGTCTGCCCTTTTGTTGTTGTTTTAACTTCTGCATTGAAACAACCTGGATGTTGTTTTGTACAGTTCTGAGCATGAGATTCCTTTCAGGCCCCTTCCTCCAGCTGTCCCCCCCCCCCAGTACCAGAAGCCCCTTCCCCAGACAAGGCCTGCTGTTGGCACAGAGGCTACCAGCCTCCTCTCTGGCCTGTGAGTCTCCAGTTGGAGGCAAGAGGCCTCCAGCAACCAGAACAGCTTGCTGGAGACCCTTGGGAAGGAGGGAAAACAAGACAGGCACTAAAATTAAATGAATTGTCCATAAATGTTTTTTTAATTAAAAATGTGGTTCTTTTCCTGTGCAGAAGAGGCTCTTTAAGAACAATTGCACTCTCTGAGTGGCAGGTGAAGAGCTCAGCAGCTCGTCCCAAAACCAGGGAGGGGAGGAAGCAATAGCAGAAGTGATGAGGGGACTGGTATTCTTCTCTTTTAGGGGTAAGAAAGTCAAAAGGAGAAGGGGAGTGAAACTGAAAGGAGGGATCTGCTTGGTAACTTTCTGGGCTGAGGCTCCTGGGAGAGAAGACTGAGCCTGTTGGGAATCCCAAGCTAGGATTTTGTGTTTTCCTTTGTTTCATAAAATCATGCCACCTTCTCCCGCTATCCTTCTCACCCCAGGAGGGCCTCAGCCACCAGCCTTGAAGCTGCAGCCAGAGCCATCCACTGCCTTGGCCTTTGGGGCTACCCCAGCAGGAGAGAAAATCCAAAAGGGTGTGTGTGTGTGTGTGTGTGTGTGTGTGTGTAGAGTGGAGAGAGAGAAAGAGAAAGAGAGAGAGAGGAGCAAAGGTGGAAGGAGAGACAGGGATGGAGACCAGAGCCCACTCCACTGGGGGAGATAGATCCTTCAGGAAAGGAAGAGTCTACACGACAGGACTGAAGAAAAGAGTAGAAAAGGAAAAGCAGCTTCAAGCGAGACAACATAAGGAGAGGTGGACAGGGAGGGGAAGAGCCCAGAGCAGCAAAGCTGAGGGATATGTAGTGACTTTGAGAAACAAAAGTGTACTGTCGGTGGGCGGCTGCTCTGATCTCAGCAAAATGCCGAGCTCAAGGCCAGGGCCCCAAACTCAGCTCAGGGACTCCGCGGCCCCCATGGTACCGCCGCCCCCTTTGGGGTGCCTCCACCAGGAAGTTCAGGCACAGTACCCGAGTGGGGGTCAGTGGCCTGTGCTGGGGCCGCAAGGAAACTGCGGGTGCCTGCAACACCCACGTGTGCGGATGCCACCAGCAGGGGCCGGGGCCGCTGTGCCCCCGGGCTGCACTCACCTTAGGAGAGCGTGTCCTGAAGTACCCTCCCGGCCCTCCTCATTTCCCCAGATTTCTCTCTGCCCGAAGACTGGGGTGAGGTAGGAGGAGAAGTCTGTTTGCAGGACTTAATATCTATTTCCTCCTCTTGCTTCCTCGAAGCTTCTCTGTGACAGCGGAGAGACTTATTCTAGGTCGGAAGAAAAGAAAACCTTGCCTGTTCCAGACCCCGAGTGCACAAAATCCAAAATGGTGCGGCAGAGAGATGTTGCTGGAAAACTAGAAACTGGGAGCACTGGAAGGCAGGGACTTTAGGGTGTCCGGAAGCAAGCTCCTAAGTCAAAAGCCACGTCGTGGGAAGTCAAGGAGAAGGGTCTGAGTGGCCGACACCATAGAGACAAACCAACCGAGAGCGAGACACCCGAGACAGCGGGGGGAAAAAAATCATCGTAGCCAGGCGTCTCTGCCCGTCTGGGAAACCGAAATCCGCTCCAAACCTCACCCCAGGCGCTCAGTCGCAGGGCCCCGCCCTGCCGGAGTCGCCACCCTCTGCCCCAGCGGAACCCACGTCGAGACCCATCATTTGCTGGGTCTTTCTTCCCTTTCTGTGTTTAAAAAAATCCTTCAATATAAGACAAAAATACACCTCATTTATCATCATAGATATATATATTTCACTCTCACCACATAAATACAAAACATCCAAATATCCAAAACATTCAGAACAAAGTTAGTAGCCTGGATTCAGTGACACCTACCCGCGTTTGACTCGTTCATTATTTTCTTCACTATTTGCCTAAAAAAAAAAAAAAGTGGGGCGAGGGGAAGCTTCCGACGTAAATAATTTACAATAAAATTACTATTTTAAAAAATGTTTCGCTCGCTTCGGATGGACGAATACATTCTAGACACTGCGGCACCTCGCGGTCTGGGTCTGTGATTTTGGTTAAAATGTGGGTGTCGGTGGTTGTAGGGGCGGTCGTTGCCGCGCTGGGGAAGGGGAAGAGGCCGCGCCAGCGACGCGGTCCGGGTTCTGGCTTGGGACCACGGAAACCCTAGGACTGGGGAGGCGGAGGGGGGGAGTGCCTTTCCTATCAATCACGCTGGGCGCTATCTGGACTCAGAGGCCGCGGTGAGAGGAGGCCCGACCGCCCGGCGGCGTCCCTACCTCCCCTTCCGCAAGGAACTGCTCTGAAATCCAGGCGTTTCCTGCGTGCAGGAAAGGTTCTGTGATCCGGGAGTTTCAGAGAGGAGGCAATGGGTGCCGACTCGTCTTCCAAACCCAGCGATTCTGCCCGAAGCCACACGTCTGGGAGACCGCAGGGTGAAGCCCCGGCGTCCAGGCTGCTGTTGGGAGCCGCTTTGCTCTTGCCAGGAGGAGCGGGATGCTGTCGGCCATCGCCCGCCCCGAACAGGCTCGGAGAAAAGATTCCGTATTTTCTTTCATTAGTGGCGTCGGCTTTTCCTGTGCTTTTCTCCTTTAAAATCCTGTTTAAAGTCACAACACCCAGAACTTCAATTTTGCACTGCCCTGTGGCGCATTCTCTACTCTGAACTTTCTTACACCTTCCCAACTTCAGCATAACGAGTATTTAAGAATTGGTTCCACATCATCTGGCTTTACGTAGTAATTGCTCTTATTTTATCGGCTGATTAGATCAAATTTATTACCACCGTTGCCTACCATGATGTTTGACTTATTGTTTCTTGGGATGGGGGTGGCTGTGACTGTAATTTCCTGAAAGGGGAGAAAACTCGGCAGGATTTGTCCCGCCCGAAGCTGTTTGCACCGACTATCCTGAGAGGTCTGCAAAGTGGGGGCCCAGGGACTCCCACAAACCCTGGTTTCTCTGGCAAGAGGAAGGAACGTCCTCCTTTTTGGTCTCAAGAAACCTGCAAGCCTTTCCGACCCCTGGGGTTTGCGTGCAGCTTTCCTCTTTCAAATATTCATAGGAATAATCCGCAGCGGCAGCGGCAGCCCGATCTAGAGCAAGTGTCCTGTGCTATGGACTAAGGGCCAGTCTTTTCCCTCGAGGGCTGGACATCGATGGGGGCATCAGGCTGGCTAACTCGGGCATTTCCCCAGTTCTTTGGATCTCTCCTGGATTCAGAAGGGGAGGAGGAGCACGGAGGAAAGGTAGAAAAAATATATATAGCCCAAATACGATCAAATTGGTAGCAGAGCCTGGTGGGAAAGGAGAGCTGTCAGAGGCCTGGTGGGAGCCAGGCGCCCAGCGCAGGAGCCCTGGGCACCTAATGCGCGTGAGCCCATAAATATCACCACAATAGATACTATAAATATAAATACAGGGAAACACTTAAAATCAGTCCAGCGCTTTTTTCTCGGCCCCTTCTTTATTGTTGGTCCGGGAGTAAGGCTCGAAGGCCGAGGAGCTCAGATACCGGGCGGAGAGTTCTTGCAAATTCCCAGCGAGCGAGCCAGCCATTGTCAACGGGGCGGAGGACAGGCGGCTGGCGACGGAGCCGAGCAGCGAGGGCACCGGCAGGCTGAAGAGGCCGTGGCCCGCGGCCGGCGCGCCCGCGTG
>NW_007232039.1:49218-51524 GCF_000164805.1 Carlito syrichta
AGCCCCAGCCGCAGCCCCACCCCGCAGCCGGAGGGGTCTGGCCCGGGAGCTGCTGGGAGAGCTGGCGCCGCCACGAGGGGGACACAGCTGCTCCACCGGGCTGCGCTTCCGGGTCGTGGAAGCAGGCCCAGGCTGGCGCCGGTCACAGATAACAAAGTACTAAAAATGTCCACGACTCTAACGTGAAGGGCTTTCGCTGGGCTCCCGCACTCCTGCAGCGGAATTTGGGGCTCACGGATCTGGAAATCAGAGCGGCCCGAACAGCCCGAAATACCTGCAGAGGGTATGAGGCCAGAAGGATGTGGAGAGGAAAGAGGAAAATGGGAAGTCAGGGGCGGGAAGGGAGTGTTGTTCGCCCTTCTGAGATCCAGGCCCCTGGCCCGGTGTGCTCAAACTTAGCCCCAGAAAGCGCTACTCCTGTTGAAGGCTACAAAGTACTCTTTCCTTCTTAAGACCTGACCATCAACTGGCAGCAAGCAGGGAAAGTGGCTGCATAAGGAATGATTTGTGCAGGATAGACTATATAGACCAGGCTTTCTCCACCTCCTCTCACCAGACAGCTGGATTGAAGGGTCTGAGTGGTACTCTTAATGTTTCACTCCACTGCTCTCCATCATGAACTTGGAATCATGGGAGGAAGTCAGAAGGCTGAGGTGGACTAAATACTCCCCAATAACCTCTCCTCTCACTTCTCCTCCTGCCCCTGGGCCTAGCAGTGGCCCAGAATGGAGTTTGGCAGCTACAGGGAAATACTAGCTCTTATAAACTAAGAAATGTAGTAGCCGAGAGAACAGGGAAAGCTACATGCCAACTCAGACTCAAAAAGAACATCCTACCTGTTCTGTCGGTTCTCAGCTTTCAGCCCAGATCCAAACCTAAAAATGTTCTCCACCCACTTTGGGACTGGGCATAGGGAAAGGGACAGGGACGAGTCCTAGAAAAAAGGCTGTCTTACCTAGGTCAAGCTGGGGGCAAGCCCTGGCCAAGCCTAGAGGGCCTCCATAGAGCAAAGTTCTCAGGCCCTAGAGTGACCCCCGGCCCACAGCCCACATGGCCAGCCAGCTCCTGAGGCATCATACGGATTTAATGAAAAGACCTAAAATACAATCAGCAGTGCTGGCTCCTTGGACCCAGATCTACTTCTCACCCCATACCTCACACATCCTTGGCAGAGAAGACAGGGCCTTCTAGCTGCCCAGAGTGGTGCTCAGTGCTGGCACCAGCTCAGAACCAGGGGAAGCTTTCCTTTAAGGGTCAGGGCAGCCTAATCCACACAGGCAGATCTCAGGGAGGGTGTGCATGTTTCTAATCCCTAGGAATCACCTACAGTGCTGGACCAGGGGGGTGAGCTCCACTTCCTGCAGATTGGGCCGGGGATGCTGTGTAAATATAGGGAGCCCCAAAGGGGTAATGCCTGGAAATCTGGCAAAAATAGGGTCCCCAAAACAAGGGCAAAGCTCAGTTATTTGTAAAGCAGAAGCAAACAGGAAATTCACAAGACTGGGGACCAATAAGAATTGCAAAAGGACAGGATTTGGAGTCTCCTGGACCCAGGCCAAGGTGGGCAAAATATGGGCCCTGGGAGATTTGGGGGTGTAAGTGGGAAAGGATGGATTATGAAGGGGGAGGAAAGGAAGCCTTAGGCGCTTCCTCCCCATCCTCACCATCTCCTCCACCTCCCCGGGAAAACTCTGTCCAGAGCCAGGTTAGGTGGTGAGAAAGACCACACCAGAGGTGGAGGTGGGGAGGGAGGCTGATACAGAACCGGATGTGGCCTGACACGCCGCATACCTGGGTCTCGGAGAGGTTGAGCTGCCGGGCGAGCTCGGTCCTCTCGCGGCCCACCACGTACTGGCAGCGCTGGAACTCCATCTCCAGCCGGTAGAGCTGCTCCGCGGTGAAGGACGTGCGAGTCCTCTTGGGCCGGTCCAGGTCCAGGCCCTTGGGCAGGATGATCTCTCGGATGGACCCCTTGGCATCTGGGGAAGGGGAGATGTCAGCCACCAGAACCCTCCCATCTCCCTCCAACTCCTTGGCCCGAGGGGGCTTCAGGGACGCAATCCCTAGCAGCCTGCAGTATGGAGGACTGGGGCTGGGGGGGCAACTCCACACCGCTGGCGAGAGGAGGGACCAGACTTTGTCTTTCTGTAGTCTTCCAGACGGATGAGGGGGAAAAAAATCAATTACAAATAGGCGGACGGTCCTTTCGGCCTGGGGAGCCTGGGCTGCGCCTTTTGCGTCCCCTGTAGCCTGAGGGGGCCCTCGCCGACCAGCCCGGGTCCTGTGGACCCCAGCTCTGGGGCGCG
>NW_007232039.1:51913-53774 GCF_000164805.1 Carlito syrichta
CGGCGGCGGCGTGCAGCTCGGACCCCGGAGTCACCCCCCCCAAAGACAGCGCCCAGCTGCCCTGCCCATCCCTACCTCGGACCAGGATCCGGCGGCAGTAATCTGGGTCCGCGGCGGAATTGGATTTACTTTTGTTGCAATCCTCCGCAGCGCCCGACGCGGAGAAGGCGCCCTGGGGCTCCTTGAGGAAGGCGGCTGGGAGGGTCCCCTCCGCGCCCTTGCTCTCGCGACTCTCCTTGTGAGTGTTCTTCGAGACCCGGGCAGCCTCGGCGTCCGAGTGGCATCGAACGTCCATTTTGTCTGGTTTCCCGAACATAGGCAAGAACAAAAAGAAAAAAAAAAAAGAAAAAGAAGGGGGGGGGAGAGGAAAAAAGAGGCAAAGGGGGGACAAAACCCCGACAACGCGGCCCCTACGCCCAGCCCGGCGAGAGGCAGGCGGCAAGAATGAATGTCCCCGCGGGGCGGCTTCGGCGGCCGCGGGCGGGTCAGCGGCGACAGAAGAGTGGCGTGCTCGCCGAGAGACGGCCGGTCTGGTCCAGGATCCCGGTGGAGCAGCGGCGAGGCCGCCTCGTCAGCGCCCGCGTCCTCTGAGCACGTCCAGTGTCCCCAGCCTGGCGATCAGGTAGCGAACAGCGCAACTCCGAAATGCTGCGGCTCCCGCCTGTTACTGAGACGGCGAGTTGTAGTTGTCCGACACCCGGGGGGACGCACACTCGCTGCTGCAATTGATTACGGGTAATTTCGCAGCCCCCACGTTTCGGTTACCTCATGAATACACTAAATTGTTTGGATAATATATCAGATCGTAATGGATGGTTTCTGTCCTTGTCCCCAATCAAGTAGGGGTTTAGCCAGTGAATAAACGGAAATGATTGGTCTTGCTTTCAGGAAACACACAATCAAAGACCCACACTTCCAGAAAAACTTTTGACAAGATTCATCCTGAATTGTTAGTACCATTAACAGGCATTATTAACTTTCCCTTTGCCTTTGACCCTCCTGCTCACATACTGGCTAGAGGGGTTTTCTCCACACTGGCCAGATAGAGCTGGAGGGGGGAGGGGGGAGCCCTTACACACCCTGAAGCAGAAGAAAGCAGTTGTCTGGGATGGTGGGCGGAAGAGGGAAGGAGAAAAAGTTTTCCCAAAAAGTCTCTCTCGCTCACACTCCCAAAAGCCAAGCTTTCTCCCCAAACGAGTCCTGCTTAACACACCTCGATGCAGACTGCCATCTTAAACTGCCACCTCTCTTCATTTAGTTCCAGTTGGATTTTTTCATGCCTGCACCTCCAGCAGCCCTGAGGCAGCCCATTCAAAGGGCAGCTTTGTACTCAGAGAGTCCAGCAGGAGAGAGAGGGGGGGAGAGAGAGAGAGAGCCGAGAAAATCTCAACTGTGAGATCTGCTTCAAAAAAAAAAAAAAGTTTTCCCCTAGCTATTTCATTGTCTCTGCTACAATATCTTTGAGAAAAGCAACAGCCAGTAATCCAATAAGAGCATTGATTAGGCTACAATGATTCAATTCAAGCGCATGGCCTTGTGCAAGGAGCATGCTCCAGCCCTTCTCGTCACCTTGCCGGGGCAGAAGCCCTCTCCACGCCGCTCTCCCCATTCATTCCTTTATGGGAAATGCGGAGCAAAAGGAGTGAAAGATGGCAATTATCTAATTGGACTATTAACAAACAGTCCTCTGAGTGCGGCGGTCTGGCGTGGCTCCTGGGCGGGGGAAGGGCCGTGTTCCCTGCCCTCATTCACAAAGAGTGCAGGGGCCGGGGAGGAGAGGGGGCTTTTTAAAGGGGGTGGGGGCACAGAGGAGAGGTGGGAGGTTTGGCTGAGAATTTTTCCACACAATTCCAAGAATGGG
>NW_007232039.1:54052-74938 GCF_000164805.1 Carlito syrichta
GGCAGACCTTGGGCTCTTACTCCCCTCTCTTCGGGGGAGCCAAGGAGGAGCGGTGTCCCGAGCGGGTTTCCTGGGTTCCCAGCAGCCGAGGGCCCCTCCGCCCCCCCCGCGGCGGACGCCGCCCTCGAAGCCCGACGCCGACGGGGCGGCCCGGAGGAAAGTGGCTCTGATGGCCGGCGCTCCTCGGGCGAGTCGGTGGGGGCCGGTGGGAGCCGCGCTGGCAAAGGGTCCTTGCGGCCGCCCTTGTCTGAAGACGTGGGGTGGGGTTGAGGCAGAATCCCGCGAACCCTCCCGCTGCTTCCCACAACGCTCCGGCGCCCGGACGGGCGCCTCCAGGCACCGAGGGCTTGGCTCCCACGAGGGCCAGGCCGTCGGAAGGTGCCGCCGCCCGGGCCTCACTCCCACTGCCGCGTCGCCAGTGAGGGTCCCAGGGAATCTGTGCCTCCGCTGGGGGTCCCGGCGGGGGTGGGGCCTTTGTTTCCCGGCAGAGCTCCGCGGAGGGTGCCCCTGAGGCCTCCGCAGGCAGGGTGGGGGATGGGAACCCCAATCTCACACAGGCCTTTTCTTGCCCCTGCCGGCCGGGTGGGGGTCGAACCCTCAGACTGTGCCGCCGGGTCGGGTGTGCTTGGGATCCTCCCCGCCCTCTCAGGAGCCTTGGGGGCCGCGGAAGTTCCAGACCCCAGCGCCAGCCCTCCTGGGGCCACTTCGGGTGGCGCCTGGTCTCCCGCCGCACCCAGGTCTGCAGCCACCTCCTGTCCTGTCCGCCGCCTGAGAAACCTACGCGGCCACCCGCAGCGCCCGGTCAAAGGCCGGGAGAGCAGACTTTTACAAAATAAAAATCACCCAACCCATCACTTTTTCTTTCAGGTAGGTGGCAGGGGAGGGGTGGGGGGAGCAAACTGTTGCCCTTTGGGCAGTGGTGGCTCTGGAAGTTCCCGCATTTACTGGGCGCCACAGGGAACATCCAAACTGTGACCAAATCCCAGATGCAAAAATCCCTGTTCTCCCCCCTTATAGCGTATTTTAAGTGCTTTTGTTTATTGAGCAGTCACCTGTCTGAGGTTAAAACTCATTTAACCTCCGCTCCTCCATCAGGGAGGTAGTCATATTCCAGTTTTGTAGATGAAAGAATGGAGGCTCAGAAGGAGTTCCACAACTTGCCCAAGTCACATGATTAGTTGAGGCAGAATTTGAACTCAGTTCTGCCTGGCCTCAAAGCTGTTCATTACCAACCCCACAGAGCCCGTCCCCCTTTTTTACCCCATCCTTGCTTTGAGTTTTCTGAATCTTCAGATGACCCTTGTGGGTATCCAAGAGACACAGAGCAAAGACCTTAATGTCAATGCCAGGAATCCTGATCACTCGTCATCGATTTTCATGAATTTTATTCAGACAACAGGAAGCAGAAGCAGAAACAGAATCGTGAAATTCTTGTTTTTGATAGTGCTGTTTATTTCTAGCCACAAGCAATTCTAAGGCATCTCTCACTCTTGTACATCAAGCTGATCTGGGGTAAGTAAAATTCAGCTTTCGGAGTCTCAGACTTACTGAATGAATGTCTGAGAGCAGTGTCCAGGAATTTGTATTTCTAGCTGGCTCCCTGAAGGGTCTTTCTACAAGTTACGCTGCAAAACTGCACCTCTTAAAGTTGGGCGACTCTGCTAAGCTGCCTGAGGGCAGAGACTTTCTCCCCTTCCCTCTTACTAGAAATGCAAATGATTATTGGGCAAGGGTAGAAAATGATACATTCCAGAGAAATGTCTGATTTAATTAAGCAGACATTTACCAAGAGTCTGGACTGGATGTGCCAGAACCTGGAGCAGGATCCAGAGCACTCCCTAAAGCATACAGGCCTCACCTCTACACCATCAGGGACAAACCCAT
Organism: Carlito syrichta; assembly: GCF_000164805.1. Lineage (NCBI taxonomy): Eukaryota > Metazoa > Chordata > Mammalia > Primates > Tarsiidae > Carlito > Carlito syrichta. Next base: position 55,937 of record NW_007232039.1, read on the forward strand.
GAATTAAGAGAGCTCACTGGCCCTAGTCATGGCTTCAACTGGCAGCACAAACAGTGCTGTTGACCAATGCCCATCTATGTTCCAAGCCCTTGAAGTAACCAAATTAAAGAAGAATGTCAACCCATAACCTGGTTTTGCTTTTGTCATACATAGTACTTTTTCTTTTTTTTTTTACTTCCTTTATTTTTCTTTTTAAATTTCTGTGTGTGTGTGTGTGTGTGTGTGTGTGTGTGTGTGTGTGTGTGTGTGTGTGACTGGATTAAAATTCTGCGGGCATCCATCCAGAAAAACCATGACAGGTTTCTGAGAGGACACAGTGGAGGACGGAAGCCCTGGGATGGAAATTTCAGAAAAGCAGCTGCTGCTCCCAGAAAAACTAAAGCTGTGTGCCCACTGGCAAAGAAAGGAGAGAACTCAATTATTTGGATAATCTGAGACAAGCCTGTACTGCACAACACACATGAGGACACAAGGCTGCTCCAGGTGAAAGTGTTTTATTCTCTTGACTAAATTTGCCTCCCCCTCAGTGCCCTCCCTGCCCCCACATCACTGTCTGCAGGTGCAGACAGACCCAGAATAGAGCTGTAGCACTGGAAGGATTTTCAGAGATCATCTATTCCATAACCTTCATTTGACTTGACAGACGAGAAAAATGAAAGACAAAGCAACTTGTTAAGGATTAGACAACTAGTTAGTGGGGGCCTCTGTGCTACAGTCCCGGTCTCCTGACTCAAAGCTACACTCCTATCTTTACCCAAGCTCCCTGGATCCAGAACAAGATGCCCTCTCTGGGAATGGGTGAAACGATGCCATATAAATGCACTAAATCCCAGTCTGAGCCTTGGGGATGCTTTTCATATTCCCTGCTTCCACCTACTTGCTTCACTGCGACAGAAAGCAGGATTGAGGTGCCACAGAGCGCTTTCCTCTTCCATCTTCACTTTTTGTCTCAGAAAGGAGTAGGAGGAGAAAGAAATGCTGGCAAAAAAATCCAAGATTCTCTTAGGTTATGAGCAGTTTGGGAACAGCATAACTTAATGTCTGAGACATCATTTTAAAAACAACTGCATCAGAGGAGATGATACAACAAGAAATTAAGTTTCTGTAACAATGAATCAGGGTACCCGATGACAATGACTAATAAAAAAGAGAATACTTAGCATTTAAACAGACTCTCCAAAGCTGCTGGTGGTGATGAACTCAATCTCGCCAGTCATTATTCCCATGTCACAGGAAATAATTGGGGTCCTTGAAATAAGAACCAGTGTTGACTATCCAAAATGAAAACGCAGCCATACATCCAGATATTTCTTCCCCATTAGAGCTAAAGATAGAGTATTAGTCAATGTGCAGAGAGCTAAATTCTGAATTATTTGGTCTACATTTCAGGTAAACCATCCCACTGACCTCTATGTCTCAACTTTACATTTTGTATCAAGAAACTAAGCTTCATCAATTATGTATATATTTTGTACTTGGAAGCATCAAACAACTTTAGAATTAAATGGGATCTTAGGGTGACATAGCCCACTAATTCTACAGGCTCACTTATTCAACAACTCAAACAAACATGGGTTTTGGAGCCAGTCAGGCTGCCTGATTCATATATCCATACCCCAGTTCACTTAAATACTAGGTACGTGGTTTTAGGCAAGTTACTTTCCTTCTCTATGCTTTATTAGTCTATCTGCAAAAGTTGGCCCTGTTATCTATAGGGTTGCTATGTAGCATAAGTAAAGTGCTTAGAACAGTGCCTGGCATATAGTGAAGATTGTCAATAAATATTGCTATTAAGCGTCTTTGAGCATCTCCTATGGGGCCAGTCCATGTTAAATAGAACCAGAGATACCAAGAATAAGTCAGGGTAACTGATTGGTCCAAGTACTAGATGGCAAAACAGATTGGCTTCATACTAATTCAAACTGTAGAACAGTAATAATCAGCTAGTATTTATTAAGGATATACTGACTGCTAGTGTCTCACTTACTTTGCATAGCAACACTTTAAGAAAAGAACAATTATGTACATCCATTGCATTGGGTTAAAATTCTTCACCATTCTGCCCATCAAGAGGTAGAGTCTATTTCCCTTTGCTGAAGTTGACTAGCTTTGTGACATACTTTGATAAATAAAATAAGGTGGAAGTAACTTTGTGCTAGTTCTGGGGCTAGGTTTTAAAGAGGTCTGATAGTGCTTGTTCTTGCCCTCTTAGGAACCAGCTGCTATGCTATAAAGAAGGCAGTCTAGACTACTAGAGAAAAAGAAGTTACATAGAAAAGTGAAGTGCCCCAGCCAATAGTCATGTGAATGTTGAATGTTCCATCTCCAGCTGAACTTCCAGCTGAATGCAGCCTTTTGAGGGATCCTGACAATGCCATGTGAGGCAGGGAGGAGCCAACCATGTTGAGTCCTGTCCAAATGGCAGAATCTTGAGAAAACATAAGGTTGTTGTTGTAAGCTACTAAGCTTTGGGTAGGCTTGTCATGCAGAATAGCTAACTGAAACATCCATATTGTGGGTAGAAAACTAAGGCTCAGAGAGGCTAGGAAACTTGTTTGTGGTCTTACAGTCAGGAAGTGGTATAGCCTGCATTCAAACTCAGGACCATCTGACACTAAAACTCATGATCATAGCCAGTAAATGTGCCGCCTATGGAATAGTCAAATTCTGAAGAATAAATTTTGTTCTTTTTCCTATTACCCAGTGTAATCTGGACTAATAAAAGATATAACACGTCAATCTTAAGAGCATAAAGAATAAAAATGTTAGAACTGGAAGTGGAGCAGTAGTTATCTCTGCCATCACTTCTTGAAATTGAAAGGGAATGTCTCACTGGAAAGTGGGTACAGAGCTCTAAATTTTCTTTTTTCTTTTTAAAAAACAAAGAAGCAAATGAACATGTTCTGCTCTCACCTTTAGGAAATCAGAGCTACAATAACACTTAGGGTGGTGAATGGAAAATGACAACAGGTGGTTGGCTCTTTGAAATTCTCTAGGTGAGGCATTCTGGGAGAAAGAAAAGGAAGGTTGATTTTATTACAACATTTTCTAGGTCACAAAGAACTTTGAGGTTTTTCCAGGAAACCTGGCTTACAAATTTGTATCTTTCTAACAGGAGTACATTTGTGTTTCAAAGCATCTTTAAACCCATCATTTTCTAAAATTCCTTACTGCCTGAAAAGCTGCTGGAGTCATTTATTCAACAAGCAGGTAGTGACACCTACTCCATGGAAGTCTCTAAGAACTCCCTTTATCAAAACCATGAAGTATTTTTATTTCAATGTGCAGGAATGCTTGCCCAGAAGTCACTTATAAACCTCACCCCATCCAGAAGAGACCCCCAACTGGAGAAGGAAGAAGACAATGTCACTGAACAGTTAAAATCAGTGTATCTTAAAGTTCATACATTACAGCTTGAGTTCTTTGCTCATAGGGGACCTTGTAAGTCTCTCATTCAAAGTCTATTTATGCTTTTTTTTTTGTTTTTTTACCCAATTCTAACAAGTCTAATTCTTCCATTTCCCAATCTTCAGAAGATTAGAGGCAGCAAATGGGAAGGGAAAGTAATGTTTGAGGCAGGAACACTGAAGACAGTGAGAATATCCACCAAGAGTAAATGTTGAAGAGGGATAGGAAACAAATGAAGTAACTCAAAAAGCATCACATTCTGGGGTCACTTTGCTTGGACACAAGTAACTACAACCTCAAGTGCTCTTGAGGACATGAATGCGGTAGAATGCAGTGTAACAAAGAATATTCAGGAAGTGACCCTCAAAAGATTGCATTTCATATAAGAAGGCAGGGAAGCACATAAATCATTTGGGAAATGTTTAATATAAAATAAATGTCAAATGAGACTGGTACAGTAGCTCAGCCTGTAATTCTAGCACTTTGGGAGGTCGAAGCAAGAGGATTACCTGAGCCGCGGGGGGTTCAAGTCCAGTCTGGACAATTTGGTGAAATCTCATCTCTACAATAAATCACCAAAATTAGCTGGGCATGGTGGTGTGCATCTGTAGTTCCTGCTACCTGGAAGGTTGAGGTGGAAGGATCACCTAAGCCCAGTAGGTCGAGGCTGTGGTCGCCGTGAGCGTGTTGCTGCACTCCAGCCTGGGCAACAGAGTGAGACTCCAACTCAAATAAATAAATAGAGAAAGAGTGAGAGATAGATAGAAACAAACTCAGAAAAATTACATATGCCACCTTATTTCTTTACAATAAGGAGGATATCACTGTAATTTTGAAAGGCAAAACTATATCCATACTTGCCTTCATTTACTGTTTAAAACTGGCCAAGGTAAGATGTTCGACACAGAAATACAGAAGTGAGCATGAGCAAATTTTTATCCCCAGATATTCTGTGTTAGCTCCCTTGTAACACAGGCAAAGGAATGAAGGAGAGCAGAGAGATAAAATTATTTACCCAAAGTTACCCAGCAAAACCATTAGCTCAGTCAAGAAGACCCCAAGGGAGAGAGTACGTGGTATGTGGTGAGCATTCACTAATATTTGCAAGAGAAGGAAAAGAAAACAACAAGACTTTTTTTTTTCTTTTTTAATAGAGTCTCACTGTGTTGCCCAGGCTTGTCTCGAACTTCTAGGCTCAAGCAATCTTCTTGCCTTGGCTTCCCAAAGTACTAGTATTACAGGTGTGAGCCACCACACTCTGCCTGTGAGAAACATTTATTCTAAGAGCTTGCCAAGAAACCCAGCAGAGACCTATGGTCACAGGGCCATAGATGGCTACAAATGACCCTGAAACCCAGTGTGACCCAAAAGAAAGTCAGAAACACTTTCCATGGAATGAAGCAATGGTGGGAACTGACACCTGCATTCACCATGAGAGAAGAGAGATGGCAATTATGAACTGGAGATGTTATAGTAGAGTACATCAAGTAAGCCCTAAATGCTACAACTTAGCACTTCGATGGCACTTTCCCACTTCAAAAGTGCTTTACAAACATTAACTAATTAAATCAGCATGCCTTCCAGAAGGGAAAATTGGGCCTTTAAAATCTGTTTGAATTCTCTGAAAAAGCTAATAAAATTAAGGTATAATGTTCATGAAGAGGAGTACACATTACCATAAACAACTTTTGTGAGGGATTAAATATTGAAGGGTGGTGGTGGCATTTTATATCCTTGGAAGCTGTTTATGGCAATGTTATGCCACCACCCCAACACTGACCACTGAAGACTGAGTTGCGAACACCACAAAGGCTCTCTCTCTCTGTCTCTCTACAAGCAGCCTGGATGTCTATGGTTGGCTGGAGTCCCTGTCCTAAGACTTTTCCTGAGTGTAACTTGTCTGAGCCTTGGGTAGATAAAAACAGGAAGGAGAGGGAAGCCTGCCTCATGGGCAAACCAAACTCTCTCCACCAGCATGTAGAAGAGGCCTTTTAAAGAGGTGTGGGGAGCAGACACCCTTCCAGTGCAGAGCAGAATACTCTACTCCCACTCAAATATGTGGATGCTGCTGCCTATTACATGAACATTTAAAAATATTCAGTTTTGGGACTGCACAGTTTCTTCTCTCACTGCGTTCTTTTTTCTAATTTTTAAAATTTTTTTTCTTTTTTGTTATTTTGAGTAACATGATGAAATTCATTCTTAATTTAGACAAATTATTTCACCTGTTTTTACATTTTGCCACTTTCTCTAGAAGTCAAAGGGAGACATTTTTACTCTCTAGTGAAGAAATCAGAAGGCGATCAGTTGAACATGTGCATAAGGGTGAATTTTGGTTTACATATAGGAATTCCTGGGATTCTGCATCCTGCTGGTTTTGGCTCTGACCACAGCAATAAAAAGCAGACCACAGTGCTGGCCACTCATTCAACCTGTCCTTCTTTCTTGAGTGACTTGGAATCCCAGTGGCTCAGAGAACTACCACTTCTCAGGAAAATGTGTTTGGGGTTGAAGCAAAGACAATTATCTTATAGCTGGAAACAGAAGCTATAGGAAAAGAGGAAGAAAATAGAACCAGAGGTGTAAGAGGCTACACTATTGCTCCAACTGAGTGACCCTAAGCTAGACCCTACACCGTGTGACCTTCACTTTCTTTCTTGCTGAAGTAGAAGGCGGGTCAGGGTGGTCCTTTCCCAGAGGTCCTCTCCCAGAGGTCCCAAAGACTTTTCCCTGCTCTAACAGTCTCAGATTCTGTGATCACGCACGGGAGTTGGGTCCTTAAGCAGAGATGACTTGCTGGATAGTAGAGTCATCAGGCTGTCCAAATTGCATGCCTGCTGCTGGGAATTTAGACAAGCCTGCCTGAAGGTGGAGTAGATGACTTTCCATATGTTGTGAGCAAAAACATCTTCCTCTCAGCCATCCATAATGTCTACCATTACTATCAAGGTGAAGCACCAAGGGCCCAGTTAAAAATGCAGATAAGTCACAGAGAACTGTAACATCGAACATCTACCAATGTGACAACATGGATACATTCAAAGCAGAGGCTGAACTGAGGCAAATCCAGTCTGCAGTTTTGTTTAGTCCACATTGCTTTTTTAGAAATTTTAGTTAATTTCCACTATTTTAAGAATAGGGGTATTTTACCTTAAAACTTGAACGCTCAGTTTCTCTTGAAATATTAGATGGACTCGTAGCCTTGATCTCATGTTTTTCATGTCAACAATCAGCTGGTGATAAGAAGTGGCTGCCCTTGTAAGGGTCCGTGTTCCCAGTTCCCCACAAGGCCAGCCTCGTCACTCACATGACTAGGGTAGACCTGATGGGATCTGAGTCTAAGAAGATGCCATGAAGAACAGTCATTCTAGATACCTCTGCCAAGTCGGGCAGCACCGAAAGCTGGAGGTGTGAGCTGTCTTTCCTTTACAAAGCTAGCAAAGTAAGAGCACTTCAGCGTGGGTCTCAGGTTCTCATTGTTTGCTATTTTTGAAAAAAAAAAAAATCTCACAAAACTGCCCATTTGTATTTGGGCCATCAGTAGAGTACCTAAAACTCAAGTCACATCAGGGAAGTTTTATATAGCAGGAAAGGCCCCAACCAACTGAGCCCCACCCTTCTTTCTCCCAATTTAGAGATCCAGTCACCTTGAGGTCAAGGAACATAAGAAAACAAACAACAGGCAGTTGATAAAAACAATGTGAACAAACACATCCACCTCAAGTGTTATGAGTCAGCAAGAGCTTCCACGTTGGTATTTCCACTACCTGTGCCATTTTACAGATGGGGAAATTAAGGCTCAGGGATGCTGGAGTGACAAGGCTGTAGGAAGCAGGAACAGAGTTAGGAGACATCTGCTCCAAGCCTGCATTCCTGCACCCAGAGAGGATTGGGTATTTACCCTTCCAGATGGGGACCATTGAAAGAACATGGTCATGTGTCCCCAGATGCAGAGGTAAGTTCTTTAGTTCCAGGAGAAGAGGAAAGAAGAAAAATAAAGGCAATAACTGCCCTGGAGAGTCAGATCCCAACTCTGCTTCAGTCTTGTAGTTGAAAGGAAGATTAAAAGCAAGAAAACTATCTACACGGATCCACTCACTTGACTGTAGTCCAGCATTCTAATTAAATTTCTCCTTAAAGACAGACCTTTGTATGCCAGAAAGGGATTGCAGTATAGGAAAGCAGAACCGGGACTGTGTAGCACTAAATTGATGAACTGTGAATGGTTGCACTAGAATGATCACTCAAGGGTGTGATGGGAGAACAAGAGAAGCAGAGTAGCGGGGTATGGTGGCACACACCTGTAATCCCAGAACTTTGGGAGGTGGAGGCGAGAGGATTACCTGAACTCAGGGGTTCGACACCAACCCTGACCAACATGTCAAGACCTCGTCACTACAATAAACCAAAAAATCAGCCAGGTGGGGTGGTGCATGCCTATGGTTCCAGCTACTTGAAAGACTGAGGAGGAAGGGTCACCTGAGCCCAGCAGGTCGAGGCTGTGGTGGCCATGAGCATGCCACTGCACTCCAGCTTGGACAACAGAGTGAGACTCCAACTCAAAATGTTCTGGCAGATGGAGAACGAGCATGGCACCAAGGAGAGGAGTGAAAGCTGATGATGGGTGGGTGAGCAGAACCTGTTATCAACCTGGGAAGGCTGGTACGGGGAATGGAATCACCACTGACAGGAAACATGCTTGAAATATCTTCTGACTTTTCCCTTTCTTTATAACACTGGTGTTTTGGTGCAAGTAAAAATTAGACTCTCCTCTACAGATTCTACCCAAGCCAGACTGTATGCTGTCCCTAAACAAACCTCATAGCCAGCCCCTCTCCAAGCCTGTCTCTCCCAAAACAGCTCCTTCTCCTCTGCCCCCTTCATCTGCTCATTAGGTTAGGACCTCCCCGAGCCACTCCTTCCCCAGTGACATTTTCTTTCCCAATGTCCTACTCAGAAATCCCAAAATTTTGCATTATTGCTGGTATTCATTAAATTGGACTGGACCTACTTTACTAACACTATCACAAATAGCACAAATATTGTATCCTAAGGGCCTTACCTATATTAACTCATTTAATCTTTTTCCAAAACCCCATGAGGCAGGGACTGTTATTAGCTCCATTTTACAGGTGAAGAAACTAAAGCACACAGAGGTTAAAATGACTAGTCCAGTCAGCTAGTTGGTGATGGTATGTGTATTAGTCAGTTAGGGCTGCCACAAAAAATAATAATAAATAAAAATTAAAAACACAGATGGGGAGCTTAAATAACAGAAAGTTTTTTTCTCACTCTCTGGAGACTAGAAGGCTAGAAGTGATTAAAGTGCCACGAGGGCTGGTTTCTGGTGAGGTCTTTCTCTTGACTTCTGGACAGTTGTTTTCTCACTATGTCCTCACATGGCTTTTCCTCTGTGCTCATGTGGAGAGAAAGAAAGATCCAGTATCTTTTCCTCTTCTTATAAGGACATCATCTCTATTTAAGACTGTACTCTTATGATCTTATTTCACCGTAATCAACCTCCATAAAGGCTCTATCTCTAATATAGTCATATTGTTAGGAGGGTAGGGTTTCAGCATATCAATTTTGGAGGAACACAATTCAGTCCATAAGTGTGAAGTAATTTTTTTCATTCATTTATTTACTGAGCACCTAGGAATTGCCAGACACTCTGTTAAATGGCTAGAGACACAGCAGTGAAAAAGGCAAGTATGGGCTTTGCTCTTGGGGAGCTTATAGTTTAGTGGGGGAGGGTAACAGCAGACAAGGAGCATGTAAGCACATTAATCAATGAGCTACTTCAGACAGTAGTGAGTGCCAGGAGGATATTCATAGAATGTGTTACCGGGGCTATTTTGGCCAAGCATGTACAGAACCAGGGAAAGCGTTTCCAAGGTAGAGGGAAGGCAAATGCAAAGTCCCTGAGGCAGGAATGTGGAGTGTATTAGAGGAACAGAGGAAGGCTGATAGGGCTGAGTCATGGAGAGGGTGGAAGAAGAGTTTGGAAAGGAAATGGGCAGTAGAGTATAGGATGGCTTCACAGGCTATGGGAGGGAGTTTTTTATTTATTCTAAGAGCAATGGGCAGCCACATGAGTGTTTGTAATCTGATTTATGCTCCTAAAAAACCTCTTTAGAGTCAGGTGTGGTGGCACATGCCTGTAGTCCCAACTACTTAGAAGACTGAAGCAGGAAAATCGCTTAAGTCCAGGAGTTGAGGCTTCAGTGAGCTATGATCATGCCACTGCACTCCAACCTGGGCGACAGAGTGAATGAAGCCTTGTCACAAAAAAAGGGGTGGGGGAGGGAGGAAAAGAACAAAGACCTTCATAGGAGTATAGAGGATGATGCAAAGAGATGTAGTGGTACAGATTGGGACCCAGGGAAGAGACTCTCTATTCCTTCACCCAACACATATTTACTGAATATCTACCTGCCACATAATGTGTTCCCACTGTCAGGGAGCTTAGAACCTCCTGTGTTGTAGGAGGAGACAACTGCGATATGTGGCCCCATCCCAGGATACTTCCATTAAAAATGTCAAATGAGGCCGTGTGTGGTGGCTCAGCCTGTAATCCCAGCACTTTGGGAGGTTGAGGCGACAGGATTGCCTGAGCCCAGGGCTTTGAGACCAGCCTGGGCAATTTGGTGAGACCTCATCTCTACAGTAAATCACAAAAACTAGCCAGGCATGGCGGTATGTATCTGTAGTTCCATCTACTTGGAAGGCTGAGGTGGAAGGATTACCTAAGCCCAGCAGGTTGAGGCTGTGGTAACCGTGAGCATGCCACTGCACTCCAGCCTGGGTCACAAGAGTAAGACTCCAACTCAAAAAGGAAAAAAGAAATGTCAAGACATCCCTGAGGGCTGAACTCTGTGGCCCAGGCTGCAAGTGGGAAGGAGTTCAGAAGAAAGGAAGGGCTGGCTGGAGTGAGAGCTGGATGGTGGAGCATGGCATCTTTGAACAGTGGGACTCAACCCAGGCATTCAAGGATGCATGTAGGAGAGATGCAGGTGCTCTTTAACCAGGGGGACATGAGGAAAGGTACAAAGGTGAACTGGAAACGATAGCAATAGTATCATCTTATTTTGTGTACAGGTTCACTCAACGCCTATTCAGGGGAGCATGTACTCTGCCGCTACAGGGTCCCAGGCTCTGCCTTGAATGTGAAGATGACTCAGCTCCCACCTCCAAGGGATTTCCATCTAGCAAGGAGGGCAAGGCAGGTCCATGATGATCTAAGACAGACAGTGAGACGTTCCATAAGCAATCCAGAGAAACACTGAGAAGTGTACAGGAGAGGAGGGTATAAGTCTGTTATGTATAACAACAGTTGAAGAACCATGTTTAACATCTCCTTGTGTATATATGCATATATGCTTTATAAAGAACACTCCACAACTCTTAGAGTATCTTCACATTTAACCCCATAACTGCCTTGTGAAATACTCATAACAGATGTGCTGGTTCCTTATGTTCTCTGCCTGAATAAATACAGTGCTCCCTCAGGTAAGACCTGCAGCCCTGCCTGCATTTCCCTTGCCACCATCTGTCAAGAGCTGCTGAGGACATGCACTGACACACAGGAAATGGCAAGGGGAGAAATGCATGGACCCAGGACACAGAAGGTGGACCTGGCAGGACCTGCCACTGGTTTGAAAATGAGGGAAGGAGGTGAATCCAGCATGACTACAGGATTTACTGAGGAAAAAAGAAATGCGAATCAAGAGGAAGAAGAAACAATTAAGATATGGCACTAGTTTAGCTAGTAAGAGGCTATTTGATTGCAGGCAAGCATTTCTCTCTCTAGAGTTCAGTTTTTCTCACCTGTGAAATGAAATTATTATGATTCAATAGCTCAAGAAATATATATAGTGATCCTTAATATATACCAAAACTTATAAAAGGAGACAACAAATATTTGTGTAACTACCACTGAGCATAGAACACAGCTCAGCATGACAGCATAATTAAAGGCCCTCTGTGCACCTATTCCTATTGTGCTCCCCCCTCCTCCCCCTAGCCCAGTTAGTATGACACCACCATGCTACTGTATCTGGCATTTGTCATCTCCAGTGCCCCTTTTTTTTTTTTTTTTTTCTTGAGTTGGAGTCTCACTGTCGCCCAGACTGGAGTGCAGTGGCCGCTCCCGGCCGCCCGGCGATCCCGGCTGGGCTCCGGCGATCCTTCCGCCTCAGTCTTCCGAGTAGCTGGAACTACAGGCATGCGCTACCACACCTGGCTCATTTTTTGATTTATGGTAGAGATGAGGTCTCGCCTACCCAGGCAGGTCTTGAACCCGTGGGCTCAGGCAATCCACTCACCTCAGCCTTCCAAAGGCGCGGGATTACAGGCTGAGCCACCGAGCCTGGCTTATTTTTTTATTATTAGTTATTATTTTTGATCAGGGTCTCACTCTATTGCCCAGGCTAGAGAGCAGTGGCATGTTCATGGCTCACTGCAGCCTCAAGGTCCTGGGCTCAGGGGATTCTTCTGCCTCAGCCTTCTGAGTAGCTGGGACTACAGGCATGCACCACCATACCTAGCTATTTTTTAAAAATTTGTTTGTAGAGACAAGGTCTTGCTGTATTGCCCAGGCTTGTTTCGAAACTCCTGGGCTCAAGCAATCCTCTTGCCTCGGCTTCCCAATGTGCTGGGATTACAGGTATGAGCCACCACTCCTGGTCTCTAGTGCTCTTTTAAGGTTTACTAATTATTCTGTTAATTTCTTGCATTTTATGACTTAACAAGGCCTCTTACTTTTTTATATAGCTGACTTCTAGTTGACAGAAAACTTCCATGCATACCATTTCATCTGATTTTCATTGAAATCCTATGAAGAGGGCTGACCATGGAAGATTAGCTCCAGCTTTTCATATGAACAAAGTGAGGTTCAGAGTGGGATATGCCACTGTACTTATCATCTTGACCATGTTCCATCACATTTCATGCCTTGCTTCCTACTGCTAGTTATTACTTCTTGCACATTTGTACACATAACTGGACCATACGTTCTGAGAACAGGGATCTCACTCCCGAAACCATGGCCAGTGTGGTAAGGTTACAGGGTTCAGACTTAAATTCAAAAAAAAGTGATGAGAGGAATGCAACCCATGTGATCAGGAGGCTTCTAAAGCCACAGGTAACAGAACATAAGGGTTGTAGAAATTGGATCTAAAGAGAGGAATAGGGCAAATGATGCCCAATGGAGTAGCTATGACAGAGCTTCATGAATCAGAAACCATGACAGAGCATGCTGGGCACAATTTTGCTCTTATAAACCAAGCCCCTGATGTTTGAAAGGCCGAAACAAGGAAGTTTTCAGAATAGTTGTAAGCAACCACAGGGGTTATTCAGTTCACTTGTTTTTGTCATAATCCTGGGCTTTCTGCAAATATAACATACAACAAGTGATGTGTAATGAGATCACATCACAAATCAACCAATGACGTGTCATCAAAATAATGACCTTTAAGTATAACATGGCAGAATTAGTAAATTTGGGACTAGGGAACTTCAAGAAAAGGATACTAAAGACAGCAATTACCTTAAATTTTTTTTCTCATTCAAAACTGTGGACTTCTTTTGTTCATACACTTCTTTGAGTCTCAATCCATCACAGGGAAATGAGAACTACAAGCTACCAATACGCTCACACAGCTACCAATACGCTCACCCAGGCGGGTCTTGAAAATTTCTCCCTAGTTTCAGGCATCTCTTATGAAGACTGGACCAGTTTTGTCACATGGCTGGTATCCTTAAGGAAAAATAAAATATGTTGGCCTCAATTATCTCAAACTCTTAGTCAAACTTACATGGAACGTATGAATACTCCAGTATATCTCTGCTTCTAGGCTCCCATCTGTAAAACTAGGATTGAAAAAGATAGCCTAGCTTTTTCAACTAGTTTTCATAAAGAAAGAAGAATCATCATGACTGTGAAGACCACTGCGATTTGCAGAATGTATCCATAAGTGTATAACCCAAACAGGCTAACTACATGAAGCTTCCCTCATGTTTCATGACAACGAGTCTCCTGTGATCTAGGACTAAAAACGTAGTGCCACAATATTCAGAATGGACATTCTTTCTACTGTTCGAAACAGAACTAGGAAAACAATCTAGGGGTGGAGTTTTCAATGGGCTGTCCTGTTTATTGTATACACAAATAATAATGACAACTGAAAATACGAGTGCAGAATTCTTTTTTTTTTTTTGAGTCGGAGTCTCACTCTGTCGCCCAGACTGGAGTGCAGTGGCCGCTCCCAGCCACCACAGCCTCGACCTGCTGGGCTCCGGCGATCCTTCCGCCTCAGCCTTCCGAGTAGCCGGAACTACAGGCATGCGCTACCACGCCCGGCTGATTTTTTGATTTATTGTAGAGATGAAGTCTCGCTGCCCAGGCGGGTCTCGAACCCGCGGGCTCAGGCAATCCACTCACCTCAGCCTCCCAAAGGCGCGGGATTACAGGCTGAGCCACCGAGCCCGGCTCGAGTGCAGAATTCTTTACTTGCACCCTATCATTTGAGTTTTCTAACAAGTAGTGGAGTACTATTACTTTTATTTCCCCCATTCTTAGAGATAAGACAGCAGAAACTCAGAGTGGTGAATAGCCTGGTTAGTAACTTGTTCAGTCACTAAGAGAGAGCCAATGGGGGAGCCAGGATTCAGTCTGTCTGTCTTCCGAGCCCCAGCTCCTAAGCATTTTGTCATCTTATCTCCCACTATGGCTCTCCTACTCTCCAGTAGCACTTGGACTCTGAACTACTTCTTCTACTAGCCATCTGACAGTGGGTTTGCACTGATCCAGCCACTGGGCTGCTGGAGACCAGGGGCTATTTATTACTATCCAAGAGCAAAGCAAATCAGTATAAGACCTTGGCCTCATTAGCATGGGGCTCAATCTCCTTAGGCAGCCAGTCTTGGCCAATTATACTTTTACTATATGCAGCTGTTATGTTTGAGCTTCTCAAGTAGCTAAACAGGAATAATAAAGTGATAGCAACAACTGGAGGGACGCTGACAATTTGTTTGCCTCAAGTCCAAGGACAAAGCAAAGTCTTAAGTGTCCTACTGACTCCTTAGCTCCAAAACAAACAAATATTTCTGCCACTATTACTGGATTACACTTCATAACATTTTACAGGTGAAAGTACTTAAGGCTGAGGGACCTGTGTAGATGTTCGTAAGGAGGAGATGCTTTGGGAGATCAGAAGATTTTCTATTCTGTGGACATGGTCTAGCTTTCTGGAAGATCTCGAGTAGGACGAAATAGCCCCAAAGAGTTAGCGTTCATCCACATTTGTCATGCATGTTAGAAATCTTGGCCTCATTTTTCTATCCCTGTCTCTAATTTATGTTGAGAATTTAAAAAGAAATAATCAGAAAGGAAGCACCATGGTCTAATGGAATACATCTGAGATCTTGTGCTTTTCAACCTTTTGGGGTTTGATATTCAACAACACAATAGTATGAAACCTTTTAGGGTCTGCTATTCTATAACACAAAACGAAAAATAAAACAACTCCAAATAAATCCTATTTGGTTGATTTAAATTATAGAGCTCATGCAGCCTGAGCAAACACTTTTCCTACAGCCACGGTGTGATTCCTCTTTATTGAGAATCGGATTTCTGGGCTATGCCTCAGAGAATGAAATTACAAAACACAAGATAGCAGATTTTTTTTTTAAATGGTCGCCAGGTATCCCTGCTGGATATCAAATGACTGGGTCAGAAACTCAGTCAGAAACTCTGCTTAAGGAAGAGCACAATAAATCCCTGTTGCCTGGGAGGCTAAACAAAGCATTGTTTTAATTCCATAGGAGATAATGACAATGGAATAGAACATTGTCCTGGGTAATGGTCTCCCGCAGTTAGGGAAATATGGAGGCAAAAACAAACAAGGGACTGAACTGTTACCTTCTTTTTAAAGCAAAAACTGTTGATCTTGGAACTGAGCCCCTCCTAGCAGCTTCCATTCAGTTATAAAGGTCTTGCATTTGGAGGTGTTCCGGACTAGGGTGGTCAGGGAGGAGACAGGGTACAGGGGTTAAGTGAGATACTGGCTCTACTGTTTCTGTACTGCTGGCTTCAGAGCCAGGCTTCAGGGACCATTTTGAATGGACAAAACAGGCTTTCCACAAAAACACAATCACTGCATCCTGCTTTGCCACCAGCTGAGATCCCCCTGCTGCCACATCCTACCCTAGTCTCACACACTTTATGACTGCTGATCAGATGGACATACTTTGTATGGGTAAAGTTCTGCATTTGTTGAAAAGAAAACCTTTATTTTACAAGTATTAGAAGGGAATGCCTGAAGAATGAAACTAATAATTCATCAATTTGCCATAAAAAGTCAGCACCTTCCTATTTCTCTTTTTTGCCCCTTGCAAATAATATAAAATGTAGAGACTATCTAATGTGCATCTCAAAACAAGATTTAAATCAGATCAAAAGTGGGCAATGATTTAAAATTCTAAATTTTGGAAAAATAACAACTATTCTTTCATTGTTTAAAGGAAAATACATGAAAATCCAGGGCCAAAGTCGTCCTTCAGCCAACTGAAGCTTTTGTAGAACACACAGTTCAAACTGTACCAAACAGATGGAAAATAGTCCGAATGCAAGCTGGCAGTATTCTTTCATTCCAGGAACTTCTACAATCTCCATTAAAGCTGCATGGCATTCAAAAGTTGAGGTCCAATTCATCTTTGCTGTTAATGAGACATTTTACAAGGGTATTTTTTTTTTCTTGGGAAAAAATTTTAAATTGGGTAAAGCAAATGGAAAGTGATTTTTTTTTTTTTTTAAACAACTCCTACTTGGACCAGTGATTGACTTGCTTAGAATTTTCTGGGCAAGCATTTTGTTTCCTGATGGCTGCCATTTCCTTTCTCCTTCCAAATTCTCTCTCCTTGGGGCTCACACAGAACATGGAAATAAAAATTTGTGCTGCTGGAGTTTCTTTTATGTATTTCAGCAAGATAATTATTTCATATCAGTGGCCAGGGTGTCTCTCCAACTTTTCCATTTCCTCTCAAGTCAGGTTTTTCTACAAAGAAGGATGCCAGATAAATTGTTAGTTATAGGAAATAAGTATTTAGGGTCAGACACACACTGTTTTGATGGTTTGCATGGCCACTATTTATGGTGTCGAAAGCAGAAAAGGATCCTGGGCTGAATACCCATTGGATGGTGGTAATTTATATTTTTATTATAGTAATTAATCTGATATTTCTCAGTTAAAAACATTCATTTGAAAAAATTCAATGATGAGACAAAACAATGTTTCTGCCCTCAGTTACCTGTATGTGATTATTTCATTTTATTACCTCACCTTTCTGGGTTGACAGGAGCTCCCTGTTAAATGCTGCTCTAGTAGGTAATAAAAGGCATCAGCTACTTTTGAAGATGTTATTGGAAATTTGGCCACTAATGCAAATCACCATCATAAAAATCTCAAGTGGTCAGGAGAATCACTGGGGAGAATGACAAGCCAAGAGAATAATAGTACTGGGTTGAAGTTGGGGGTGGTGAGGGAGTGAAAATTAGAAAGCCCCCCCCCAAACCCTCTTTAATTTGGAAATCTAGGTGCTAAGGAACAAGATCAAAGTATAAGAATTTGGATTAGGCAGCATCAGTTCTAGTTGTTCTAAATATGTGGGTAGAAACCAAAGCAAACACTTCGCAGCTCAGTCCTCAGGTACTCAGAGTAGGCCAAATAGAATGAGAAATGGGAAAAGGATAATAATTAGTCATAAATATTAAGGTGCAGAGGCACATTGGGCAATTCCGATCTTAATACCTCCTCTAACTCAATATTGGAGCGCTTCATGCAAAACAAGGAACTGTTTTGAATTTTGCCTTCACCCTTCATGAATATAGTCAGAGGTTTTTGCATCTCCCTCACCTTGTCAGCATGCCAAAATATTTGCTGACTTGCCACATCCAAAATCCTGACTGCCTGCATAGACATGGGATGCCTAAATCTGTATCATTTCAGGACTTTTCCATACAGCGGAGATCTCCAGGAATGCAAAATTTCCTGCATGAAAACTTCTGCCTTAACAAGAGTCAGATGCGGGTACAGGGGAGAAATACCCAGTGCAGGGAATCTGGCAGGAAAATCAATGGTTGTGAAGGATGGATTCCAACTCCCTTTTCTTTTTCTTTTTTTTAAGAGTCCCAGGAACATATTTTATGTGAAACGTCTCCAAGAAAAAAAAAGTTTATGGGAACCATTTTCAAGTTCCAGAATAGTCTATTTGGTAAGGGTTGGAAGTTTTTGCAACTTCAGAGACAAAAAAAAAAAAGAAACAAATTTCAATCACCCTAATATACACTGTAAAGGCAATTTATGATAACTGTGGACCTCCAACAACTAAGGCTACACTGAACTTTCCAAGTTGACACTTTCATCCATTGTATTCGGGAAAAGTCTTCTCAACAATTTTGAAAAATATTAAAAATATGAAAGCAATTGTAAAATCACTTTCACCTGCGCAATATCCTTTTTCATGAATGTCTCCAATTACATAGCTAGGGTTACAGATTTTCACAAACACAGTTTCATTTTTGATAGTTATGTCGCTGTAATTTCAGGCTGTTATTTCACTCTATTGAAAGGTCTGGGGCTATCTTTGCCCTCTTCCTCCTGTTGCTTAAACCATCCAAGAAAACGCCAAGAAATTAAATGAGAGAAAACAAGCTGTAGAAATCGGATTCAAACGACCGAAATCCACCACGTGAGAAAAATGAAGTTTACAATAGTTGGGGTTACCTCCCTGCTCCACGTCCTCCATCTGTGCAATGGGCTACCATCCCTGGGCTGGGGGGTCTGAGGGGGATGAAGACGGCCCCAGCCGCTGCAGAGGTGCTAAGAAAACAGCCAGCTGTCCCGACTTTTTTTTTTAAGCTTTCGGGCCTCTCTGAGGAAGCCGATCCAAGTCCACCGTGTGTCAATGTGCCTTCCAGAAGAGGCAGGACACGCACGCGGGTTTGGAGATCTGGGGTGCATTGGCTTTATGAGGTTGTTTGGGCGCTCTCCCAGAGACCAACTACAGACGGGCAGGGGCGGGGGACAAGGTGGGGAGGAAAGGAGTGGCGAAGGAGATGAGAATCCGAGGAGAGCAAGAGGGTGGAAACCCGGGGAGGAAGAGGAAATGCCGAAGGCGACGGAGAGTCCGTAGAGGGACCGGGAGAGGCAGGGCGGGCCCCGGACCGTGTCCTGGAGGGAGAGGGGCCGCGCGCCCCGCAGCCAAGCTGGGTCCCTTCGCCTGGCCCAGAAACCTAGCCACTGTCCACTCCCTGCCAGCCCCTCTAGCCCCCTCGGGAGGTAAGACCTGCAGGGACCCTGCGCGCCGCCCGCCCCCTCTGCCCGCTGCTGGGCCCGGGATCCGCACCCGACGGGGCAGAGCCGCGGCGGACGCAGCCGGGGCCCGGACTTGCTGGGACGGGCGCGTTTTCCTGGCGGTGGCCTTTGCAGGAGGGGAGGAGACAACGCCACCCGGAGCCTCTCTGAGCGCCGCGAACTAGACCAGGCCCGCCTGGGGCGGCGGGGGTGGGGTGGGGTGGGGTGGGGTGGGGGGGGG
>NW_007232039.1:75034-78961 GCF_000164805.1 Carlito syrichta
GTCCCGCCCCGCCTCGGGCCGCGAGGGAAGAGGCGGGCGCGGAGTCAGCAGCGGCCACACCACTGGCGAGCCCAGAAGCGCCTTCTCGCCCTTTCCTCCCCCGGCCGGGTCCTAAACTCCCAGACCCGCGCGGGAGGGGGCAGGGAGGACAAAAGAGCCAGAACTTTCCCGCCCGCGGCGCCCGGTTCTCATCCCGATGGCGGTCCGGGTTCTGGGGTGTCTCCTCCTCCGGCACCCCGCGGGGGTGGTTGCCAGCCAGGTCCTCTTGACAGTTGCAGCGCTACTGGTAATTTCTCCTTCGCTTTGCATCGGTAGGAGCTGCCCCTCCCCTCTGAGAAAGAGGCCGCGCCTGCACCCAAAGATAACCCTCGGGTGACGGTTAGCGGGGCTGTCCGGCCTCGGTGCGCGACCTCGGGCTGGGATCTGGAGGTTTCTGTTGCCTCAGAGAAGCACGGCTGCGTCAAAGAGAAAGAGCTTCCAGTGGGACTGGGCCTGAACCTCATTTGTTTTAACGCCTCAAGTTGTCTAGTTTGCCATTCTGCTCGTTTTTAAAAACGAACTCTTTCTCAGTGGCACGAAGGGGCTAAAAGGTGAAGAGTGCGGATCCCTGTGTGGATGTCTAATTTGTCTTTACTTCTGTCGTTTCTTCTGCAGTTGTCACAGAAGTGTTCACGTAAAATATTTTCTTCTGAGGAACCCTTGCAATCAATCAGGTATTTCTTTTTGGACGGCTGTATGTCAAAGATGGTCGGCAGCAGCTCCAGGGGTAGCCAGTGGTTAACGGAGGACATTTCCTACAACAGGTAGTCAATGCAGTGCCCACAAGGCCATTGATTTCCTTCCCTGTGTCGTCAGATTGTTCACTTTCTCCTAAGATTATGACAATAATAGTCATAATAATAATAGCCAGGACACAAATAATGACTCTCAAAAAGTCACTTGTAACTACCTCTTCTTAGAGGTGAGAAATACACGCACCGCACACAAAACCCTGTGGACCTATGTTTTATTTTTGTCAGAGAAGCTCAGAATTGCCCGAGTTTTTTTTTTTTAATGATCTATTTACAGACTTGCTAATACCTCCGCAGAAATCCTGTTTATCAGCCCAATAGTTGTGACAGGGTTAGAAAACCAGTTTAAACTGTTAATCGGCCACAAAAAGGGCCCCAGATTGATGCCTTTCACTTACCTTTGAAAGGCTATAAAAGCGACGCCATACATTGGGATGAAATTAGACAGCGACAAAATCATTACCTTGACTTCCCACAATAAAGACAGCCTTAAAGAGGGGCTATTGATGGTCTCAAATTACATAACGGTGGTTTATAAGTTCATCTGCGCTCACAGAAAGCAATTTTAAAGTGTGAATTCTTCAAAGAGCAAACAACCACTAGCATTCACACACCGACACGAAGCTGCCTTTTTATTTTATGTACTGCAAAGCATCTATTAGAAAACAAAAACAAAATTCCAGCAAAAGGAGGCCAAGCCCAAAGAGAACCATGTCCGATTTCTATTTCATCAAGCTCCCTGGGCTCACACTTGGTCTTGGAGCGCAGAGGTCTCGGCCTCTTTCCACGGGACGGGACAAGGAGTGGAGTTCGTAGCCCCTCGGGCAGGAAGAGCCCTGCGCACGTCACCAGGTTCCATCTGCTCACTGCTTCTGAGGATTTAAATCCTAGACACAGCCTCCTCTAGATTAGAAAGAAAGATTTCCCAGACAACACCGGTTCCGAGGGTGGAGTGGGGCTGGGTCCTGGTGCCAAGTGTCGGCTCCTACCCTCCACTCGTCCTTTAGGGATGGCTGCTACTTGGCCTGGGTGGGCCTCTGCCTTCCATCAGACCTATCCTCGATGGATTTCTACGTAAATCCAGGAGGCGATCGAATGCAGGCAGCCCACCTCCCGCGCTGCTGTTTGCTCTCCGAGGCGGGCGGTGCCTGCATTTTCAGGGACTCCAGCCCAGGCTGAGAAAGTCCCTTCAAATTTCATTCTCTGTGTCACGCTACCCTTGCACGCGCGGCCTGAAAAAACCCCGACGGGGCACCCCGCCACCCCAGCTTACTCTTCCTTAGGGTCAACTCAGTTGGTCGAAAACCAACCAGGTGGCAGCTGTCTTTACCGAGCAAACACAGTCAGGACGCCCGCACCCAGCGCGGAGAGAGAGGTCCGTGCCCCCTTTCGCGTGTTAAAGGGCGAAGGGGCCTTTGGGGTCAGCAGCGCTCTGGGAGGAACTTTGCAGGGTACTGAAGAGACCGAGAGGATTCAGTAAACGTGCGGCCCTGGGCGGCCAGTGGGAGCTCGGCCGCATTCGCTGCGCAGCACTGCCCCCTGGTATCTGGCGCCGAAAGTGTCCCGCTTCTTCGCGGCTGGTCTCCCTCGTGGGCGGCGCGGGACAACCCTTTTCTCCTTTCCTGGCTACACGCCCCGACAGCCCAGCCGTCCCGGAGGCCTCGAGAAGCATCCCATGTAGCACTGCAAGGCTCCTTCCCTCCTCCTCAAGCACTCACTTCCCCAGAGACGACCCAGGCCCGGGCTGCCTCAGCCGGGTTCCAAGCATGGACCGTCGCAGCACTCTCGACTCCGGCACCGAAGCTGACGTCTACCCGACAGGAGCCTAGAGATGTGGGGGCTGCAGGGAGACCTCGAGTATAGGGCTGGGGGAGGGAGGAGGCTTGTGTACTCAATTGGAGCTGGGACCGTTCGTTCTTTCATCTTTCCTTGGCATCGGGGCTTTCCAGAGAGGAAAGGAATCGGGCGCCGGGCCGGTCCCTCCTCGCACCCCAGGGTGAAGAGGTGCGCGAGGTTCCTGGTTACCCAGTCCAAGGGTGCCTGAGAGATGGGGCAACCTTGGCAGGATTCCTGAGCACCTTGGGGGCCGGGACAGGGCGGGGCCCAGAGCTCCATGTCTAGCCCAGCTCCTTCCTACCCCACCAGTCTGGCACTGGCTTCCATCGGTGCCAGGAGGAAGACTGGCGTCGTGGGCAGAGGGGCCTCGAACCACTCCCAACCGGACGGTTTGTCCCAGGCTTTGGGACTGAGCGAGATAGAGAGGTCCGTGTTTAGCCCACCCATGAGGAAGGAGTGCGGGCTCCGCAGCCAGTTCGGGTTGGGGTTCCAGCTTGGCCACCCTCTGGCTGTGTGACCTTGAGGGAGTTACTTCGCCTCTCTGTGCGTCAGAATCCTTGTTTGTTTTTTTCAGGAATGGTGTCACGATTGAGATGGTGTCCTTACGGAGGTGCCCGCAACTGCTCAGTGACGGTCGCCCGTGATGGTTGCCGGCGTTCGCTGCAGGAAAGTCCCCCAGGAATCATGGGAGGAGGGGGATGCACAGGGGCATCTCGGCCTCCAGTTTTCAGGCAGGACAGAGACGGCGCAGTGTCCTCAGCCCTGGGCGACGAGCGCTGGAGGCCTCCACGTTCCCTGGTTCCCTTCCGTCCAGGCCCAGACTGCCGGCGCGCGGAGGGCCTGCACGCTTCTCTCAGCTGTGGAAAACCAGTCCTCGTCGCTAATGCTTGCATCTGTCCAAGACGGCCACGAGCTTTGGGCCTCACAGTTGACCCTGCGCCAGGCCCGAGGCCAGGAGCGATGCCCTTACAATCAATCCTCTTTCATCCTCACAGAAGCAGCTAAGTTTTAAAATCTCCATTTTGCAGCGCAGGAAACAGGCTCGTAACTCCCCCGGGATCACCCCGTGGGGAGCAGGGGAGTGGGCAGCAGGGACTCGAACCGCGTCTCCGAGGCCAAGCTCTGAACCACTACGCTGCGGACCGTGGGGAGCGCAAGCCTTTGTTCTTCGCTTTCCATCGGCTCTGCGGTCCCGAACCGCAAGGTGTTTTCCCGGCGTGGGCGCCCGCAGGAGCCGAGACACGCCCCGGGGGTCGCGGGCCCTGGCGCGCACCTCCGCGCCCCTCGCGGCCCGGGGGCG
>NW_007232039.1:80411-92345 GCF_000164805.1 Carlito syrichta
AACCGGCCCGGCCGGCCCTGCGGGCCCTGCGGGGCCCTGCGGGGCCCTGGCTTCTAGGCACGTCGCCGCGCCCGCGTGATTCTCTCCGCGACCCTTTGAGGGGCGCGTCGCCACGCCCTTCTCCCCGCTCCTGTTTCCCGGCAAGGACACGGAGAGATAAGAGGGGCTACGCCGCCCACAGCTGCAGAATTAGAAAGTCAGGGAATTGGAGTCGGAATTCGAGTCTCGAGCCGGACCTTAGGGCCCTTCTGAGTCCGGAGGCCCAAGCAGACGCCGGCAGAATATACTGGGTGCGTTTTGGCCTGCTAATCCAGTGTTGGGTTCTCTGTGATATCATGGGTGATCGAGATTTTTGCAGCCGCTCCATACAGCTTTTGATTCGGGGGGAAAATACAATGGTGAAATTCAGTGGAATGTGGACCTGGAAGTCGAAGGAGTGAATCTGGAAACATAACCCTGAACTTCTTTTGGAGAAACATTTTATGGAAAATTTCAAGCATATACAGAAGAAAAGAGAATATGGTAACAACCCTGTGTGCCGATCTCCAGCCTCCAAGTGATGAACTCATGGCCAGTGTGTTTCCTGCCCTCCTCTGCCACAGACTCTTGTCTCCCCCACCCTCAACACATGCACACTCCCCTTCCCCTCCAGATTATTTGGAAGCAAAGCCTCGATATCACAGCATTTAATCTGTAAGCATTTTCAGCATGTATTGCCTCAAAGAAAGCACATGGCCAAAACCACAATGCCAGGATAAACCCCAAAACTCATTCCTAAACGTCATGGAGCATTCAGTCAGCAAGAGCTTCATTTTAACCAAAATCCCTGAGTAGAGCTTGGTTTTCACTGGATTTCAGCTCCAGGGCCAGAATGACCTGGGTCTGAATCTTGTTTTGTTTTGTTTGTTTTCAACTGTTAGCTGAATGACTTGGCCAATTACTTACCTTCTTTCTGAGTGTCAGTTTAGTGCAAACTCACATAGTTGTAAATATTTTTTTTAAATGTATGTAAAAAGTTTGGCTTAGACCAGGGAATGGTATCTTCATTAGTTCTCCTAAAGCTGGAATTAAGTGAGATTTCAGTTAATGAAGATTTGAAATTTGGGTTTGAGTTGGAGCATCAAAAGTTTTCCAATGGCATCAAGGATGAGACTAGAGCCTGGGACACAATTATGAGGTCCGTTTTTAACCATGGAAGGGATGAACTCACAAATGGGCACTGAGTGTGGTAGAAGCCTGCATTCCTGAGAAAAAGTAAGGGGCTCTGAGTTAGGACTCCAGGGTTTTCCAAAGACCCTCCAAGGTCTAACAGTCTTTTGTGCCTGTCTTGGGGCAAGACTGGTCTTTCTCCCTGTACTCCTGTGTCTAGTGTGGGGCACACGAGGCCGTGCCATCTGCTAGTAGGTGATGAGATCATTCCATAACGTGGATTTAGCACTGGCGATCCCCTCTGATGGAGACATTTATGCCTTTTCCCTTCACTTAATCAACTCCTACCCTCTCCGAATGGGCCAGACTTCCCTGTCATATGCTCTCAGAGAACTGTGTGCCTTCTCTTCATAGGACTTGTGACTGTCGAAACTTTACATTTATTAGTGTGATTAGCAGATTGTCTTTCTTCCATTCTAAGCTTCATGAGGGCAGGGGTCATGGCTATTTTCTCATCCCTGTATCCTCAGTACTTGACACATGGGTAATTGTCGAATGGGGGGGAGGGGTTGGTAGCTAGATTCAGACACTAGTTTAGCCCTAACTCTCAACCAACCAGCAGTTATGGTGGAGGATTCACAGTGCACTATTCCAATATGTTGTGTAGGAATTAACCTCCAAATGCACTGCCAGGGAAACTATTATGGAGGTGACAGAATATAAATTCTGACAGATCAAATTAAGATACTTGAATTACACACATTATTGAATAAATTTAAAACACACAGCAGGAAGCAAGAGGTGGGAGATGAGCTAGGTTAACACATATACAATAACAATGGAAGCAGGTGGGGGGGGGGCCTCCCTGAATCCTGGGGTAGGTAACACATAATGCTCCTCTCTCTCTCTCTCTCTCTCTCTCTCCCCTCTCCTCTCCTCTCCTCTCCCTTCCTCCCTCTCCATATTAACTTTCCCCTTTAATGAAGTGGTTACAGTGACCATAATTGAGGGTGACTGAAGGGACCCAACAGACAGAAGGTGCCCGAGGCAACGCCACACACTTTGGCTCTAGGAGAGCCGCAGGGGCAAGCTCTGCAGGCCACAGCAGGAGCACATCCATTAGTCTGCCGAACAGCTCTGTGTTTATCTGGCTTCTTGGGGGAACACAATTGGGACTATAATGGGTGTCACTGATGGTGGCTGATTTAGGGGATCACATAGCTGTCAGCCTGACGTAGTGTGATTGCCTCTTACAACTTGGTCTTTTTAATCTCTTTCTATCTGTACATAGCACTCTGGTTTGTTCTATCATGTTCCATTTATTTTGTCCATCTTTAACATGTCACTCAGTTTACTGGCTTATTCATTATCCGTGTGAATTCTGCCTGTGTCTCACAAGCTTCTTGCTGCTCTTCCCCTCTGTACACTTAACACATCCTATGAATTTTGTTTACGTCTTGTAATCTACTGATTTGCTTACACTGTATCTCACAGTTATGAATTTAAGCCACCCATTTGCTTTTCTTGCCTTCTGTAGCATGATTGAATATTGACAAGTAAAACAGCACACTCATATTATACAACACACTTGTTAAATGCCTACTATGAGGTAAGGATCATGCTAGACATCAGTGAGCCCAACAGGACTCCTCTACATCAAATAATTCCCACAGTCCTGTGAAATGACCCACTGTGACAAACCACTGTGACAAATGCTAAGAAGGGGAGGTGCTACCTGCTGTTCCAAAAATGTAGAGTGAGCAGTCAGAGAGAGCTTCATGGAGGAAGTGGCATTTGAGTTGAGATCTGAGCGGAGAGTTCCATATTCTTACATTTCAGAAATTCCTAACAAATAAACATCAAGGTAAAGTGTCTTTTTTCCCCATCCCCGGTTTTGAGTCATATTTTGCCTATTTTCCATCCAACTTTTCCAGAGAACACCAACCTGTTCTAGTCTTCCAAAAGCGCAAATGTTATGTTTTACACAACAATAAGAATGAAACACACCTATTGGCAAAAGACGCAGCAGAACAGTGTTTAGGCTTATAAATGGTTCTAATGGGGATCAACAGCCTATAATTAGAATTTAACAATCCAAGAGAGGAGTAATATGCACCCTGCAGGACAGATTGGAGTCTTTTTCTTTAGTTCTGCAGGTTTGGTGGGTAGATTGGCCCCCGACTTCCCTCCTACAATAACTGTCCTACTGAGGTAAACATGTCACAAGCAAGAACAATGAGATCACCAATAATATAACACTAATACTATAAACAAAAGAAACACCACCTTCGGCTCTGGTGGAATGAAAAACACAATATGGACCAACTAACAGTGCTATTTAAAAAAACAAATTACTCACGGCCGAGCTTCACAGCTCTCCAAATGCAATTTTCCGGGAACCTTGGTACAAGCAGAAGTTTATTCCTGAAACACGTTTGCTTTTGCTGGTTTGGATGGTGCTACACATCTGAGGCCTTGGACAAAGAAAAAAATGCCCCACATGAGCCCTCCTTGACATTTATTCCTCATTTTTGTCCCAAATTGAGACATTTCTTGTAGACTCTCCATCAACAAGTTACTGTAGACGGAGAGTGTGCAAGCAATCCCTCATCAGGGACATTTTTCTAAAACCCCAGGCTTTGCACAAATGCCACAGCCCTCTGATTCCAGGGCTCACTTCCTTGATAAGCCTGTTTATTTTCTTGAAGAATGTAGAAATGAAAGAAAGGTGGACTGTGAGAGGTGTCGTGGATTTTTGAGACTATGTGTTCATTCACGTCATTTAGTAGATGAGGAAACAGCCTCCAGGTGCAGACTAGAGGACATGAGGGTGTTGCTGTGAAAATAAGCACATTTCCTTATACCAACGAGGGAAGGAGACAAAATTGGGATCAGGCTAGACACCTGACTGTTTTCTGCTAGGCATTGTAACTCGCCCTCATTCTCTCGGCTCATCTGACCAAGGGACAAGTAGCCAAGCTCCCAGTCAGCATTCGTGTGGCTTGGCAAGAGAGATGGCGGTGAAGACCAAGCCCACTGTCTAGATGGAGAAAGAATGCACTTGTAACAGCACGACTAGTGTTTGTGGTGGAACAGACGCTACCTTGACTAGGACCTTTGAGCCAACTCGAACTGGCTCAAGAAAAAAAAGGCCTTTATTAGATCACATACTAATTTCAGGTGTATCTGAATTCAGAGACCAATGATATCACCATCTAGCCACTCTATATGTCTCCGGCTCCTCATGGTGACAAGATTGCTGCCAGACACTATAAGCTTGCATCCTCCTAGGTTTAAGTGCTTGTGTGTGAGTATCAATCTCTGAATAATCAGTCTCAGTGCTTCTGGTTGGGTCATGTGCTCATACCTCCATCAACCAGGAGGCCCAAGAGACAGTGACACTAATGGCCAAGTGTGAGCCATAAGCTTATTCCCGAAGCAGAGACAAACAGGCATACCGAATGCGAAGGAAAGCATCTTCTGAGAGAGAGAGAGAGAGAGAGAGAGAGAGAGAGAGAGAGAGGAGGTTTCAGAAGAAAGTGGACCATGTGTTGCATGGTGAAAGCAAAGACATGCATCTTAAATACAAAATGACTTCAACATGACTCACAGCACCAGACTTGCAGTGGCATCACTCAGCCCCTTGGGTTCTCAAATCCAGGTGGTTTATCTGCAGTTTCCCTGAGCTCAGACCCAGCCTCTCTGGTCAATATGAAGTGCCTTGCTGTGCATTATCTCCCCAGTGAACTCGGCTCATAAAAACGTTTGATCTCGGGCCTGTGAATTCTACAAATTTGTAATCTGCTTCTCACTTCACCAGGGACTTTGGGATGCTAGCAAGCCTCAGTTTTCTCATCTGTGTAAGGGGGGTAATACAAGAAACATGAAAGCTTTTCGCAAAACATAAAACACTACACAGAGGACATGAGGGAGGCTTGGGAGGCTGGGGAGTCTGGGAAAGACAGGGTCCATGGCCACAGAGCCAACAGTATAGAGACTCCAGGCTATTTCAGACAAGGCACGAGGTGTGGATGAAAACCACTGCTAAAAGGGCCTGGTCATCCCAGAACCAAAACCCTGCATGGGCACCGCCTCGGACAGAATCTGAGTTTGTGCCCATGCATGAGAAGAGAACCCACATGCCCTCTTCATTCACAGAGCTATGAACCCAGGTGCCCCAGAGGGCACCACCCATCTGCCTCAGACACAAGCCATGGGCGTCACAGGTGGCCTGAGGGAAGAAGGCCTGGGGGGACAGCAGCAGCTCCCTGATGTTGTGAGCACTCAGAATATGCCACTCAGGGAACACCTGCCTGTGAGGATCAGGGGTGGCCAGTGAGCAGCCCAGAGCGGCGGCCGCATGTCTGTCAGCCTTTCAGGAGAAGCCTAGGACTGTTGTCCTCTGAAACCTTTCCAGATGTCACCAGGAATGGTTGCTATTACCGAGCTGTCATGCACTCCCCTGTTGTGTTGTTTTTCTGATGCTTGTCCCTGCATATCTGCTGTGTGTGCGAATGTCTGGCGTCCACAACAGTGGTCTGTGCTGACCCCCAAACCTGAAAGTCAAGACCGAGTCCCTCAGCCTCCTCCTGGGTCAGGCCTGGTTCTGCATGAAAGCCAGAGGTCCAGGGGCCTTCACAGCTCTGTCTCCAAACACATAAAAAAGGGACATTTCCACAGGAGTAAAGTAATCCTGAGAAAAAAGAACAAGTGCTTGTGATAGCCTCACATGGTAATAAGGATGGAAACCTCGTGAATTCTATTCTCTTCTCACCTGCATGTCATCTCAGGTGGGCTTTGTCATGCTTTTGGATATGACTGGTGTGTTTCTTCCCAGGAAAATCAAATCACTCCATCCTGCCAGCAGAACATCCCACTGCTGGCATCCCCCTCCCAAACCGAGGTGAGGGTCTGTGCGAGAAGGGGCACGTGGAAGCTGGTAACTGGAAGTGATTCTCACTTTAAAGTCCATGGAGTCCGTCCCGTCTGTAGTATCACTTTCTCACCGGGCAGCTTGGGGAGGAGGGGTCTGAGGGAAGGAGCTGGAACTCTTCTGTGTTTGAAGGTGAAGGAGTCTGGGTTCGTTCTGCTTGGAAGAGCAGTTTCTGAGGCTGCAAAGCCTAGAGAGACAGAGAGAGAGAATGCTGGGATTCAGTCCTTTGGAGAGAACACTACAGTGTGAATAGAAAGGCAGGATTTCTGCTTTAGGGATTATTTGAGTCAGAAATGAGGGAAATCGTGGAGGGCAGCTCTTCTATAAATCTGCACATCCAGCATTATTTTACCATATGGTT
This sequence comes from Carlito syrichta, assembly GCF_000164805.1. NCBI lineage: Eukaryota > Metazoa > Chordata > Mammalia > Primates > Tarsiidae > Carlito > Carlito syrichta. Next base: position 86,855 of record NW_007232039.1, read on the forward strand.
TGCACACATTAGGAGTGAGGCTAAAATACTGGACATTTTAAAGTAATCTTTACACCTCCTGGAAGCCGAGAGCAGTATTCCTCCCCCCACTTTGGGGGGAGGGGGGGCAAATCCAGATCTATTCTCGGGCTCCCTCCGGTGGCAGTTATCGGAAATTACCCCGCTCTGTGCCTCCTGGACCTTCCGTGAGTGGCAACGGGAAGGAAAGATCCTCCACCCTTGCGTTGGTGCGGCAAAAGGTCAGCAGTCCCCTCCGCAAGGTGGCCGCCTGTTCAGGTGTGGAAAAGTTGGGCTGCCTGCGGACGTCCGGCCCTGCTGACGTGCACCCGTGCTACGGGGCCGTGGCGGTGAGGATGTGCGCAGACGCCTCGGAAGGCGGCTCCGGCCTTTCTGGCGCACACGTCCTGCGTGCTGCCCTTTCGTAGGCGGGTCTCAGGCCCGCGACCAGACGGGCAGCTTCTCGCGCGCTGGGATGGCGTCTCAGCAGGCTCCGCAGGACGGCCCCTGCCCCCGCTTCCTTGCAGCCCCCGGCAGGACCTTTGCTGACTGGCGTGCTTCCTGGAGGCCCCGGAGGCCAAGCGCCGTGCGCCTCCGAGGCGGGTGCTGGGAGCCCGACCGCGCCAGCCGCTTCTCCCACCTGCCCGTGCAGGGTGCGAGCTCCTTGGTCTTGACAGACGGCGGCGGCCTGGACAGCTCGTCAGCCCCGCGTGCACGCTCGTGCCCAGGCCCTGCTCTCGGGCCGCCAGCTCTGATTCGGAGCGCTGGGCTTTTCCGCTAATGCTTTTGGCTTGGGAGATCCGGGGGGCGGGCGCAGCTGGGGTGGGAAGGTGAAGGCAGCGGCGAGGTGGGAAGGGAGATGCGCCCAGGGGGGACGGTGGCACGTGCTCGTGTCAACACACAGACATGACTTGTGCTGAACGCTCAAGAAAGGCTCCAGGGAGCAGGAGGCTGTAGCGCCCGCGGCACCAGACGAGATGCAGCAGACCTGGGTTCCCGGCCTGGCTCTGTGGCCACGGGCGGGTCACCGACGTCTCCGGACCCAGTTTCTGTCTTTGCATGCCAGCCTGGCTGGGCGTGATGCTTTCTAAAGATCCTTTTTCGGATCCAATATTCTTTTTAATATGCACATGTATTTTCTAAATGGCTGATAGTGTGTTAAGTAGCCGGAGGATATTTGCACTTTCAATGACAGAAACCTAGTAACCTGCGATTCAAGATTTCTACTAATTTGCTCAACTGGGAGGTCATAGACTGGACACCACTGCCCCCTTGTGGCGATTAACCTAAATGTGCAGGGTGGTGACAAATTCGACCTCGGAGATGGATGATGTTCCCAAAGCTTTAACTCACCCCTGGAAGGAACACAATGCCTGTAACTAGATCAGATGCTTTATCTGCTTTAGTGCTTTGCACCCACCTTCAAGACAGCCATTTAGAGGTAATCTTTAAGTGGATCTTGAGCCAGATTACCTATATGCACTCGCGATTAACTCACTGATCAAACCTTGCAAGCTTCTGAGACCCAGTATCTCCTGTCTCACAGTGGATTCACTGAAGGAGGAAATAGATGCTGAGTCCGTGTGGCATTCTGGGTGATGAAACATCCCATTTGTAGGGAAAGAGTCTTTCCTTTTTCCTTTTTGTTGGGATAAAATTTACATCACACAAAATTAGCCATTTTAAGTGAACAATTCAGTGACATTTAGTACAGTTACAATATTATGTAAATCATCACCTCTATCTAGCTCCAAAATATTTTTGTCATGGCCAAAGAAGACCCCAAACCCACAATGCAATTAGTCCCCCTTCCCAACTCTTCATAACATCTGGAAAACGCCAATTTGCTTTCTGTCTATAAATTTACCTGTTTGGGGTATTCAACAGAAATAGAATCATGCAATGTTTGTCCTTTTGTGTCTGACTTCTTTCACTCAGAACAAGGTTTTTGAGGTTCATACACATTGTCGCATGTATCAGTACCTCATTCCTTTTCCATGGCTGAGTACTATTCCAGTACATGTATATACCAGATTTTGTTTATCCACTAGTCCACTGATGCACCTTTGGGTTGTTCCTATGTTTTAGCTTTGTGAATAATGCAAGTTATTTCTGTCCTTGTTTTTAAGTATTTTGAGTATGTATCTAGGAGTGGAATTTCTGGGTGATATGGTAGTTCTCTGTTTAACTTTTTGATAAAAAGAATCCATAGAGTGAAATATCATTAGGAGGGGACAAGTGACCTGCTTCAGGATCTATTGATTTCTAACACATTCTTGTTGATTCTTCAGATCTGCCACAGATTTGTGGGCTGGTTAGTTTGACTTTGCTTCAGGAGGGGTTCCGGTGGGCTCTGTGTGTCTGGGACCAACAGCTCCCAGAAAATGCTCTTGTATGGTGCATAGCAGAAGCCTAGGAGGTCCAGCCTATCCAAGCAAACATTTAAAGCCTCTTCTGGCCTCACATCTGCTACCATTTGATTGGCTAAAACAAGTCACATGACCAAGCCCAGTTTTAATGGAGCTCTAATAGGCAGCACTGCAGTCACGTGGCAGAGAGTATATGTGTCACCCTATTATAGGCAAGGAGGAAGGGATTGGGATTAATGAGCTTCCCCACCATTCCCGAAGAGGCTTGTTAGCTGTTATTTTAAATATGCAACTGATATGGGTAGCCCCAAATCTGAGAGGGCTAGTGTGTAATGCTTACCTATTCCCAAAGTCACCCGGAGGCCAGGCAGGGAAAGACATTGGTTTATTAAACCATATGGGGGCCGCCAGGTGCAGTGGCTCAAGCTTGTAATCCCAGCACTTTGTGAGGCCGAGGCAAGAGGATTGCCTGAGTCCAGGGGTTCGAGACCAGCCTGGGCAACTTGGCAAGACCTCATCTCTACAGTAAACAAAAAAGTTAGCTGGGTGTGGTGGTGTGCGCCTGTAGTCCCCGGCTACTTGGAAGGCTGAGGCGGAAAGGTCACCTAAGCCCAGCAGGTCGAGGCTGCAGTGGCCATGAGCGTGCCACTGCACTCCAGCCTGAGCAGCAGAGTGAGACTCCGACTCAAAAAATAAAAATAAAAAAAATAATAAAAGTAAAACATATGGCAGCAGGTTAGTGAAGAATCCATGCCTCAGGGCAGCACAGCAAGCAATTTTATACCAAGCAAGTTAATTAGTCAAATTCCTATATGGTGTTTGCAATTACATTGATTAAGAGTGACGACTACATTGTTTTCAGCTTTGCTTGATCACCTGCATCCCGGGACTCATTACTGGGAATCTGAAACCCTTCAGAAACCAGCCTTGGGCAGAGGCTGCTCCCTGAGGGAGGGGGCAGGAAGAAGCCAGGCGTAGGGGGAAACAGTCTATGTCTGTCAATATCTCACAGTAACTTATGTTTTCTCTGCCATAGTTACATGTTATTAAGACACTCAAGATCTTGATGCAAAAGTGTCCGCATGGCGGGTCATTTTTAGAGAACACCAAGCCCAAGTATGGGGCAGCCAGGCATTCTGTCTGCAGGAGACGCCTGCTTGCAAGCTGGGCTCCCCTCATGGAAAACTTTAACTACAACCTCTTAAGGAATACAAATCAATAAGTGTCATAAATTATTCACTTTGAGGAACATTCTCAGAAACGGACAATAAGCTGGAGACGTCGCCAACAGGGTATACATTCTTCACAGTGTTTGGACCTCTGCTCACCTTCTGAATGGCTGGACCTCTATTAAAAATTCAGATTTCAGTGGATCTGAACATTAATCACATTAGCACAAGGGAGGGATTGGCAGTCGCTGGACATTGCCCCAGGCCGGGGTGGGGCACATAACAACACAAAGGGTACCTGATCCTAAAACAGGTGAAGGACCCACTGGGGACCCAAATTTCACTAGCACACAGCCTACCTGTGTAGCTAATTCTGATTTGGACCCCACATATCTATAATAAAAATAAACATTCGGGTTTCAGGGAAGAGCGAATCTAAGTTGTGCAGAGTTCAAGGAGACGTCTCATGTCCTTTTGAAATGTAGTTAACTGGACCATGATGCCAAAGGACTGAGTGTGTGCATCAGTCTCCTGCGGTAAGGGGCAGCAGGTTGCTTCCCTGATGTGATCTCACAGCTGCTGAAAGGTCCTATCCTACCCTCTGTCTTTTCTACTAGACACGGGAGATATCAGAAATTCTTTCTGTCTCTAAAAACCATTCTGAAAGCTTTACTTCTTTGAAGGATGCCTTTCAGAATGTAAAAACGTTGGAGAGGAGGGGATAAACTATCGTTTATCAAACATCTACTGTGTGGATGCCTCCTCACCACCCCCTTTAAAAACTTTCTCTCTCTTATACTGTCTGCCCCAGTCACTGGAGCTGTCTTGTTCTCCCCAGGCCCTCAGCTCATTCTCCTCAACTTGGGGAATCCACCCAGGTCTGCCACGGGTCCCCATTCCTGTGCCACACCTGGAACCTGTGGGAAGGCAGTGAGCTGGGACATCCCTAGGACTTCCTTTCGACTCAGGGATCACTCTCCTTTGTTGCTTGATGGTCAGGGTTTGAAAAAAAAAAATCAACAACATTGCTTCATATAATTTTAGGTTTTTGGTGGGGGGTGAGGGAGGAGAGATCTGATCTTTGTCACTCCACCTTAACTGGACCTATTAACTGTTTTTGAGTTCGTTAATTCTATCTACGGTTGTGTTCAATCCTCAGTCAAACCCATCCAGTGGGCTTTTTAAAAAAAAATACACTTTATATTTCAAAAGCAACTTTAGGCCAGGCTCAGTGGCTCAGCCTGTAATCTCAGAACTTTGGGAGGCCGAGAAGAGTGGATTGCCTGAGACCAGGAGTTCGAGATCAGCCTGGGAGACCAAACTGGACAACTTGGCAAGCCCTCATCTCTACAATAAATCAAAAATTAGCTGGGTGTGGTAGCATGCGCTTGTAGTTCTGGCGACTTGGAAGGCTGAGGTGGAAGGATCGCCGGAGCCCAGCAGGTCAAGGCTGCAGTGGCTGTGAGTGTGCCACTGCACTCCAGCCTGGGCGACAGAGTAAGACTCCAACTCGAAAGAAAGAAAGAAAGAAAGAAAGAAAGAAAGAAAGAAAGAAAGAAAGAAAGAAGGAAGGAAGGAAGGAAGGAAGGAAGGAAGGAAGGAAGGAAGGAAGGAAGGAAGGAAAGAAAAGAAAGAAAGAAAGAAAGAAAGAAAGAAAGAAAGAAAGAAAGAAAGAAAGAAAGAAAGAAAGAAAGAAAGAAAAGCAACTTTAGGCTCAGAGCAAAGTTGAGTAGAAAGTACAGGGAGTTCACATATACCCACTACCTTCCCACTGTCATGTCCCACACCAGAGGGATGCATTTGTTACAATCAATGAACTTACATGGACATGTCTTTATCACCCCAAGTCCACAGTTCACATCAAAGTTTCCTCTTGGTGGTGTCAAGTCTATGAATTGGACAAATGTATACGCACATCCATCTGCCATTATAGTACTACACTGAATAGCATCATTG
>NW_007232040.1:0-15345 GCF_000164805.1 Carlito syrichta
CCAGTCAGATGGCAATTATCAATAACTCTCAAAAAATAACAGTTGTTGGGGAGGGTGTGAAGAAAAGAGAACACTTCTACACTGTTGGTAGGAGTGTAAACTAGTGCAACCTCTGTGGAAAGCAGTGTGGCAACTCCTAAAAGCTCTAAACATCAACCTCCCATATGACTCTGCAATCCCCCTACTGGGAATATATCCTGAAGAACTCAAATCACTCTATCAAAAAGATACCTGCACACGTATGTTTATTGCAGCATTGTTCACAATAGCAAGAACCTGGAATCAACAATGCTGTCCATCAAATAGGACTGGATTAAAAAAATGTGGTACATATACACGGTGGAATACTATGCAGCCATAAAAAGGAACAAAATCATGAATTTCACAGCAAGCGGGATGGAACTAGAGTCTATAATACTGAGTGACCTCTCACAGAAACAAAGATCTGAGTATCACATGTTCTCACTCATAGAGTGGACCTTGATCATCCAATGCACTACCATAAGAAAATGACTGACAGTGGTGGGAAACTATGGGGGTGGGGAAGGGCGATTGGACTAATGGTAGTAAACATCTGTCTGGGGACAGTGAGACCCCTGTTATCAACAAGGGGGCCTGAATGAAGCATATTTGTATACCTAACACAACTGTATCCGACAATATCTTAATAAAAAATATTGATTAAAAAAAAAAGAAAATGACAATAAAGTGTGCCACAAGTGGTAAAAAAAAAATAAAAAAATAAAAAAAAATTCTCCTATTTGGTTCCAGCATTCTGGGTTGACGGTACCTTCATTTGGGAACTGAGGGTTATGTTTAACTACAGCTTCTAACAATTCCTCTAATTTAGACTCTGACACCCAAGTCCTTGATTGCTTTAGCATACATTTAAGCAATTGAATATAATGTTTAGTTTCTTGAGACTGATTCTACCCCATTTGTTACTTTGGTTTACTTAAAACTTCTACTTGCGTACTCATGGTAGCGACTCTGTTCAGTGCAGTGCAAGGCTACCATCTGCCACTTGTAACTTTACCTTTTCTGCTTGTAGCAGACCTTCTTCTCTTCAGGACCCTGTGCAGGCACCACTCTGCTGCGTTCTGCGCAGCAGGGTGGTAAAGGATCCTGAAAATGGAACAGCATGGTATAACACAATTCATAAAACATTTTTAGAACCAATAGGTGGGGGAACCAGGGGGTATTTTGCTTTACATGACAAATGCCCTGAGTCTCTTACCCACCAGATTTTTATTAGTACAAAATGACGTAGTTAAGTAAGCATTTATGGATGAAGTACAAACAGTGCAAAGGAAACTTTTTGGTATGATCTCAGAGAGTTTCTTGCAATAATATGTGACTGTTTACAGGGCATAGTACAGCTGCTTGCTAAACAACGTGGTTAGTGCATAACTTCTTACGTAATCTAACACAAAGACACTGTAATTTAGAACTTGTCTCAGCATACATTGCTTATCTGGCTTTGCCATCATAAGCATTCTTGGCTGGTTGTGAATTTGCACATACGCCAAGAATGTTTTCAGGAGAAATCAAGCAGGGTAGTGGTCTCCAACAGGATCCAGAAATAATGTTATCCTAACATCCAGAACCAGAACCATGAAGGTAAATAAAATCCCATCCTAACCTGATATCCTATGGTATCTGAGTCACTCTGCATTTAAGGATTACCCGATATTTGGTGAGAGAGAAGGTTACAGTTATTCTCAGAACTATATTATAATTTTACTGAATTCTCCATTCAATGTACTACATAAAAGTCTGAGGCAAGTGATATTTGACATGACTTTAAGAAAGGACATAAAAATGAGGAAGATGGTCAGAAAGTGACTGAGATCCAAATAAATAACACACTGAAGGCAAATGAAGGCAATGCTCTGGCCATAAATGAAGTGATGAATGATATTTGAGAAAGATAAAAGATATGAGAGAAATCAAACAAGAAGCCTTTCGATTCAAAACTAGAAAATAATTTGGGAGCAACACCTTGGTTGTAGCGTGGTGATGGGGCCCACAGATTAATAAGAATGTGAGATATGTAGCAGCATAAACATTAGGGGACTGGCTACAGAAACAAACACTCACACATAAAAGAATTTTCCACATATCCAGGCAAGCTATATACATTAAAGAGACATAAAAAACTAAAAGTTGGTATTATAGTGAATGGGCATGGAATTTCCAATTTTATTCCTTTTACTAAGTTATAAATTATTTTGTTTTTACTGTGCTTTGTTCTACTAATACTAGAAAAATTATATTTTAGAGGAAGAACAAATTTGAGTTAGTTATGATAAATATGTACCAGTACAACATATAAAATTACGAATAAGGTGCTCTTTTACAACAGAGCAATGGGAAACATAACTCATACATCTTCAACCTGCAGGTCTGATGCACTCACCATGCACTTGAACTTCCTCTTCTTTACCTCAGATTAATCCCAGAGTTCTCAAACACATGCTCACATGTTTTTCTAAGCTAGGTTGCTTCCTTCATAGTTTCCCTCTTCTGCACATTTGAAGGTAACAGAACTCCTTAGAGAAGCTTCTTTTCTGCCACAACTCATTTATAAGATGCCCTATTCCCAGACATCAGTGTTCAGAATAACAGAATAGAAGTGGTGTGGAGAGGGAGAAGTTGTGTCTTCCCCACAGCTATGGCATGTGTTGTTACCAAGATCTTCCTAAGAAGATTCATTTTGGCCCAGAGTCATTGGAAGTGCTTCATGAACAACAGTTCCATCAAACTCTGCCTCTAAACCTTGTCACTCCACAGGCAATGAACAACTTTCCAGAGAATAAATGTAAACAGATGCCATTTCACTCTTCCTCTGAAGGATAGTACATTTGAACTGAAATTTGCCTGTTAACATAAGCCAGGCTTTAACTAATTGAGGAATTTATTAATGAGTCCTATAATACTAACAGCTATGGTAGAACAATATAAGGATCAAGAAAAAGACTAAATCTAAACAAAAAAAAAATCATATTCAAACTCTGGTTAAATTAATTTTTGAATAGTACTAATTGGAATTCCTAGCCTATGTTCCTTAAACTGCAGAGTCATTCTCTTTTGCTTAATGGATTTTAAAACCATTTCCCTCTCCATGGTTCTCTATATCTTTTTCTAAGTAAGTTGCTCTTTCTCACTTGAGATCTTGTCTTCCCTCCCAACAAATTGTTTTTCCTTGCAGAAGCTTACACACACACACACACACACACACACACACACACACACACACACACACATTTTTAGCATTTCTGACCTTAAAATGAACCAGTATTTTCTCAGGTTTTCATATTAGATATGGAAAGGACAAGATGTATTTCAATTTATTGCAGCATTATTCACAATAACAAAAACATGAAACCAACTGTGCTGCCTATCAAAAGAGTATTGGATAAAAAAATGTGGTACATATATACAATGAAATATTATGTAGTCATAAAGAACAAAATTATGAACTTCATAGCAACTTGGATGGACTTAGAGTCTAATACTGAGTGATCTATCACAGAAACAAAGAACTGAGTACCATATATTCTCACTTATAAGCGAAACTTGAACAATTATTATAATACTACAAGAAAGGGATTGGCACTAGTGGGAAACTGCCAGAGGAGGGGGAGCACACCTCACCAACAAGGGTACCTGCATAACGAACATTTGTATAACTAACCCTGAATTGTACCTCACATCTTTAAAGTAAAAAAATTAAAAGTTAAAAAAATTGTGATGCTAACTTTAAGAAATCTTTATTGTAAAACATTAAAACAATTTTAAAGATCAATAAAAGAAAATTCAGCACCTTAAACATAAAAATAAAATAAATAAAATAAAAATGTTTGTTAAAAAAAGATATATGTTGAGCACACAACCCAAGTGTACACACATGCACACACATACACCCTTCTCTGCAAAAAGCTTCTTTTTTTGCCATTTTAATGCCTTATATGGGATTTATACTGCAGTCTTTCACTGATATTTTTAAAGGACAGACCAGTAGGGATATATTTTGTTTTCTGTGAATCTATATAGATAAAAAATTAACAAACTGATTGAAAATTAATTACATACTCAGTGATTTATCACAGAAACAAAGAACTGAGTTCCATATGTTCTCACTCATAAGGTGACCTTGAACAATTATAATGCTTTAAGAAAGTGATTGACAGTAGTGAAAAACTGTCAGGGGAAGGGAGGGTGGGACTGGCAGTTAGTGGAAACTGCTAGGGGAGGGAGGGCAAACCTTGTCAACAAGGGTATCTGCATGATCAATATTTGTATACATAACCCTGAATTGTACCCCACATCTTTATAATAAATAAATAATTTTAAAAAATTAACTATAAAGACAGAACTATACTTTTAGCACTGGGCAAGTGTTGAGGAGAACCTTGTTCTCATTAGAGACATAGTCAACAAGTTTTTAATCCAGGAGAACTGCCTTGACAAAATGATTAACCTAAACATTATTTGCATTTTATAGGAAAATGTATTAATTAGATAGTCATTTTTTAATAGCCTTGCTTTTTATGCTGAAAGAAGCCATGCCATTTTAATACAGGCACCCTTTGTCCTTTGTAATCTTATAACAGAAGATAAACAAAATCAAGACAAACTATATAAAATTCAAAAAACTTACTGAAAATTTAACACAATATAAAATTAATGAGAACTATAATTCCTATTTGCCCATACTTTTTGCCTATGTTAAGGCAAAAATATTGCTTGCCCAGTGTTTTACACATTTGTCCTTATTTAGCTTCTAAAAATTTTTGTTTCATAAAAAAGTGATGTTACCTTCCAAAGTACTTATTTTATTTCATTGTTCTACTATACACACAAACATACCTGTGATAGATGTCTTCATATATTGATATACATATGTTATCTGTGTAAAATCATTCCAACTTACACAAACTAAATATTCAATGTTTATTATCATTTGTGGTTCAGAACAGTCTTATGAGTCATATGTTATCATTCTTCTCTCTTGTTAAGGAGACTAAAACTCTAAGAGGTTAAATCTACTTGCTCAAATTCAAACCAATTCAAACAACTTGCAAATGCAAGATTTTAAACTTAAACCTAGATTTTTGAAAGCAAATCCATCTCTAAGATGCAGCAAAATCATTGCTTAAGTTGTTAAAGTCTTTTTAGGTCAGTTTTCCCTAGATAAAATATGAATAAGTTAAATCTTTTCTGATCCTTGAATATGTAGCTAGTAATGCTACCAATGGGTTATGCTTACATGGATTAAATTTGTGACTTTTTAATCTCCTGAAACAGTTAAGTACTAGCTAATTCACAGCATAGTCCAAGATAAAAATTTAGCCTAGACTTAATCAAGGATAGCTTTCTTTAGAAGGGTTAATCTCATTAGAATCCCTTCATGTAGGTTCTGTTAGCAAGACTTTTAAATAAATAACTAGGCATTAAAGAAGATAGGAACAGCATGATTTATTATATTTGAAGATTTCAAAAAGAGACAAAACTTCCTCTCTAAAGAGTAATTGGTCACCAGAGACTCTAGTAGTCAACTAAACTAGTCAATTAACCTGGGAGGAAGTGAGACTTGTAAACCAAAATATCTCATTTATAAGAACTTTAACTCTTTGGATTGTAGATAAATGCAACCTGAAGGCCCGACTGCTAAGTGTAACACTAGAAATTGATTTTGTTTTCCTTAAAGAAAGCACTACAAAAATGATTCTGTCTAGCAACATATTTGTTTCATTCTCTGGGCCCTGATCTTAGGAACAGTAATTGTTTAATCATTGTGGTTGTCGCTGTTTTGGTTTTATAAATCTCAGGGACAGAACATAGAGTTAATAAATTCCAAAGCTATGAACCTTATCATCAGAATCCATGTTGGTCTCTTCTATTTCATTTAATTACACCTATGTATCTCTATTTTTTACTCCCATTTGTGTGTATATTAATTCAATAAAATGTTCTTCTGTTATTGATTTTATTGTTGTTGTTGTTGTTTGCTTAATTTCACCTGGAAATATGCATTTTAAGATCCTTTTATGTTGTTTTGTGTATTTCTAATTCATTTCTACTAAAAGCTTTGCATTATTTTGTCATGTAGAGCACCATTTTTTTACCTGACATCCAAATGTCAAGGAGTCAAACATTCTGTAAGCCGTGACTACTGCAGCTATTTGGTAGGTTTACCATTATGTTATAGATTTGTCCTGGGAGGAGAGGACACAATAAATCCAAATGAATTAATAGCACTTTTTACATATGCACACAGCAAAAGCAAGATAAGCATGGATCCAGTTGCTTGTGACCCACAGCCATCACTGAAGCAGAGGGACCAGATGATTGATAACAAAGGCAGTGATTTCTGTATCATTGAGGATCAAATTTTAGACTACAATGAGGTGACATTCCAGCCTACAGATGTACCTAAGGAGTGCAGCAATGTGACAAACCTCATGCCTCACTAGAACAAGGAAGGTGGGAAAGAAACTGAGTCTTCTGCAAAACAGGCTACGTTGTTAGCAAGATAGAGAGGTGAATGAAAGAGGGCATTGGTGGCAACTTCCCACAACCCTGCCTCTCTCTCCATGATCTGAATAAGACCAAAGTGCACTTTGCTAAGGTGTGAGTCAGACTGAGCTTTGTCAACAACACCCATGTGGAGAAATGCAAGCTCAACAGGATGCCATGGCATGGACTATCCCACTGATCGATATCCAGCTTACCTACAGTTCAGTACAGTCTTATTCTCTTGTTACTGTCTCTTCTTATTGCTGTATACGATGTCCTTGCTTGGGAAAAGGCAAAGACTATGTATGTGTGGTATGTGTGTGTGTGTGTGTGTGTGTGTGTGTGTGTGCATGTGTGTGTGTGTGTGTGTGTGTGTATACATATATGTATTAATTTGACTGCTATATTTGCCATATTGTTCTGCATAATGGTTGTAGCAATTTATATGCTCAGTATCAGTATATAAAAATTTTACATCTTTGCCACACACATTCCTGCCTACACTAAACATTATGTAGATTTCTAATTTTACCAACTTAACATCATCATTAATTACTGAAGAATTTACATGTCTCTTTATAATCTTGTTACACTGTCTGTCCCTGAAAGCTCCACTTTATTCCATGAATTATTATTTTTTCTGTTAGTACTATACTGCCTGTGTTTCACCACCTGTGATTTTGTTTTGTCTTCCAATAACATCAGGTTCCCTTCTTCTTCCTCACTTGTAAGGTTGAAATGCTTGTTGAAAAGCAATTTTATCAGATCCCACCTCTAGCTCGTCACTCTCCAAGTGTTACAAATTATTTCGAGAAACAAATGGGACAGAGTTCAGCCTCACGTATCCAGCTTCTTTCTCATCATCCATACAAGGCTAAATACTTATTACTTAAAAATGGCAAGTTTATTACAATGCTCCTAATAACTCCATCCCAAAAGATGGTCAACCTACAGGTCCTTATATTAGTTAATAAAAATTCCATCCTCACAGTTCCTAAGGCAAAAACTTTGAAGTTATCCCTTGTCTTCCTTATTTCTCTTAGGGCATGCGATTGGCTATCTTATTAGTTCTATCTATGCTTTCTCAGGTATATAAACAATTCTTGTATTTTATGGTGAACATGTTCAGCTGATCATTTATGTTTTTACTTTATGATGTCTGACACATAATTGTTCTAAAAATTTATTTTATTTTTGTTTCATTTTTGTTTTGTGTTTAAGACATCACTATTTTCTAATAAATGGAAGATAACTTATTATACTTATTAAATTATTTTTAGATGTGTTTTCTTTAATATCAGGTATAAGACGATATCAACTGTTACCATAATTATTTAACCTTTTGTTTATGGTTTGAACCAAGTAATAAAATGAAATACGGAAATTAAAAAATAATAGTAAAAATAATAATAATGGCTGTTAATCTTCGAAGCAAAAAAATCATCATTTATAGAATTTATCATCACCTAATTAAGAAAACAATAGGTTCCATAGACTAATTAATGACAGTAATGAGAATTCAAGAAAGGGATCCTGGCTAAAGATTTAAATTAGGAAGTTTATTTTTTAATTATAAAAGTTCATTTATGGAATTTGATGTTCACAAGGAAAAGTGTAAATATAAAAGAAGAAATCCAAGACTAAACCCTAAGGCACTCAAACATTTAGAAGTCGAGAAAATTATAAGAACCATAAAGGGAATTTAAAAACAAGTGTCCAGAAATTTAAGAGAAAACCATTTGAAAGATTTTCCTGGAAACAAGAAAGCAAAGGATTTCAAGAAGGAGGGAGTGATCATGTATGCCATGCATTATTGCTAAAAATGAGAGAAAATGAAGACTAAGGATTGTCATTGAATTTACCACCTTTGACAACATTGTTGACCTTAACAATAGCCATTTTATTGATGCATAAAGAGAAAATCTAATTGAAGTCATTATGAAAGATAGGAAAATTACAGGCATGAATATAATTAACTGCTTTGACACTTTTTTAATTGTTTGGGGGTTTTTAGATTAAAAAATTGTTTATTTGGAAAGTAGATTAAAGAGGGAGAAAAGAGGGCGCCACCTCCCCTAGACTAGGAGAGAGGACAGGGCTTACCGAGAAACATGGCTCTTCTTATTATTATTATTTAATGACATAAAAGACTGCTTTTTTATTTGCTGATGAGACAAAGTAAAAAGAAAAAGATAATTTTGATAAGTAAGAGATAGTAAACAGGAATACTGAAACTATGTCCTTGTTGAAGATTTGTTTCCCTGAGGACACTGAAGTATGGATTTTCACAGAGGTAGTTTATCAGGGAGTGCTCCCAGGATGAAGGCTTGTGGGCATGGCAGGCTTCATGTGTGTGTGACCTGTTCTATTGCACAGAGTCCCATGTTCAGAAGGGCTTTGCTCTTGGTGTCTTGCACTATTGTCACCATCTTGAAATTTTTGATTATTTTTGAACTAATAATACCCCCAGTTTCAAGTTACACTGTGATCTTAAAACTGTGTAGTCAGTCCTGTCTATGCAGGAACAAGAACTATAGTATTGATCCAGTGAAACTAGAAAATCTGAATCCATGATCATCTTTCACAATTGTTTTGAATCAGAATAAGAGAGACAGATTTTATCCCTTTCATTGGATGATCTCTGAAAACTGGCTACCCTGGAAAGGTTGCACAAGTATGGGCAAGACAGCTCTCTTTAGAAATGGGCAAATCCTGGTCAGAGTCACAGACAAGGGATATCAGCCATCCACCAGTGACTAGGGAAAGAGTGCTTCAAACTTGGGGGTGGTCAGGACAGAAATCAGTGATATGCATTGCTGTCCTTGAGTAGAAGAAGATGATAGATACAGTATGCAAGCATGGCCTTGACTACTACTACAGAAAATTCCTCATTGTAACAGGAAAGAAGACAAATATAAATGCCAGAAGATAAGTGGAATTCCTCCCACTGAGATCCTCCCACCTCAGCCCCTAAGTTACTAGTACTACAGGCATGCACCACAACTGGTTGATATTGTCATTATTATTATTATTATTATTAGTAGTAGTAGTAGTAGTAGTAGAGACAGCATTCTCCTTATGCCCAGGCTAGTCTTGAACTCCTGACCTCAAATAATCCTCTCACCTTGGTCTCCCGATGTGATTGGATTATAGGCATGAATCAATATTCAGAGATAGTTTTAATCAGTGAAAGCAAAATAAATGCACTTTCAAAATATTCAATTCTTAAGATATTTTTCTTCCATAAAATTTGCTATGGAAACTACTTGAGAAAAGCCTCCAGTAAAACAAAGGAGAAATCTAAGACTGTGGAAGTCACAGGGCTAAGGAAAAAGAAATTCTAAACCCAGAGAACATTTCACAATGACAGTGGTAAAAATGCCTAGAAAGATGGAAAAAAAAAAAAGAAAGATGCTTACTATCTGAGAAAAGGGCCACCTGAGACACCCAATCCCCACTGCTAGATAATATGTCCATATAATAAACATGCACTTTTGCTCCCTTAACTAAAATAAAATAACTTGAGGGGAAAAAAAGGCCTACATAATAATCATTTGGGAGCAGGAGTTTAAGGAATCCTAAGAGAATTATACCTTGGGAAAGGAACATTAATTGATTGCTGTCATTGATGCTATAATTGGAAGTCTTAGGAGTTATAAATAATATGAATATTCACTATTCTTTTGCTGATAAGGAAAAAAGAAAGGAAAGTTACAAAACCTAAAAAATCTATTAAAATGGCATGTTTCAAAAATAAAACAAATTATTTAGGGATGCAATTTGAGCAGCTTATGATCACATGAATTTATGTGACTTTAATGTAAAGAAAACCTCCATTGAAAGGAAAAGATATTTTTATAATTCATATCTGGATAGATTAGAGAAGGAAATGTAATTTTAAAACATTTTTTGGTTTCTCAGCAAAAACAAATAAATTAACTACTTAAACATTACATAATCTCAATTCTTCTTAAATATTTTTAACTTTTAGAATCAACTAATGACAAAAAATGAAATTGAAACTAGAATTACCAACAAGAATATCAACATGATGCATCTCAATAATGTAAAAGCAATGGTGTAGCTGACAAAGTCACATGGCCCAAAAATGTAGAAGTGTAAGAGGAGATTGGAATATAAATATTTACATCGTGATGAGTTAGAAGATAGACAAAGGTAAGGAAAATTTAGCTTTTGAAATATGACAAACAATATAGATGGAAAATTGAATATGACAACATATTAAGGAAGATTACTCTTATCTACATTTGAAAAAGTCCATTCTGAATAGTTTTAATTTACTATTCAAGGAAAGTGAGGGGAAGCTCTTCTGCATTACAGATTTATAACATTTGTCTATATTTTTGAATAAAATAGTTTTTAATTAGTTAAACAGGAAATTCGGCAAATACATAATAGAAAATATCAGGAAATTATATATTCTGATGTGGAAGAATCCCTTTTATGTGCTTTGAGTTTTACACAAAAGCAAGTTTTAAACAATATAAACCCATTTTTTTAAAGTGTCAGTGCATATTGTTCACAAACAAAATTCTGGAGAAACATACTCAATAAAATTAATGATGATTATAATGGAAAGTGGAAATAGAAAAGTGGTGTTGACTATATAGGAAAGAAATATGACTGTATGAGTCAGAAATGCTTAAAAAATGTTTTGTAATAAAATATTATACCATTTAAATGTAAAACTATCAAGTTTTGAATGAAAGATTTTTAAAAAAATTATCCCAGATAATTTGAAATACCACTGTTGTCAGAAACTTTGCATGTATAATGTGGGTAGACTTCTGGGCTACTTGAATAATGAGATCTCCAAGGAAAATAAAAATTTGAAGGTAACTAAGAAAGAAAGGTCCGTCTCATTAATTTTATTTTTAAAAGTTTCCTTTTCCAAAAAAGTCATTACAATTTTAGAGTGTTTTAAATAATTAAATTAATTTGGAGACAAATATTATGCATAACTATTATGTTAAATAAGTGATACTCATCAGGTATGAGTTTCCCACTGTTTATTTAGTTTGTTCTTTGCAGTTAGTTTTCCCCTGGCCATTAGATGAAATTGAGAACATGTCCCATTAATTTTACGGTCACTATTAGTTAGTATACTAGTCTGCTCAGGCTGCCTTAACAAAATACCACAGACTGGGGGCTTAAACAACAAAAATAGTATTTTCTTACAATTCTGGAGACTGGAACTCCAAGATCAAGGTGCCTACAAATTCTGCTTCTGGTGAGAACCAGCTTTCTGGATTGCAAACACCCACCTTCTTCCTGTGTCTTCACATGTACTTTCCTCTTTACATGTGAACCCCTTTTGTCTTTTCTTCTTTCTACAAGGACAGCAGTTGAAGGGTGCAGGAAGTGGCCAGAGGGGTGGCTCCCAAAATGGCGCCAACACACCGGACAACAAAGGCCCTTGGTCCCGGCCTCTGCGAGCACAATTTCTGACGCGGGCGAATTTCAAACCTTCCTGCTCGCAAAATTCAAACTTGCAAGCCTCCAATCAGTAGCCAGCTTTGTTATGCATCAATAGGACCATAACACAGCATTAGCCCCACCCTACCCCATGCAGCTACTCCAATAGGGACATAGCACGGACCCTTCTGGCCCCTGTCAGGCTGATAAATACAGCTCTCTCCCGGCAACTCGTTCTCTCCGTCTCTCTATCTCTCTCTCTCTCTGTCGCTCTCTCCCTCTCTGCAGCTCTCTCCCTGCCTCTCTCCCACTTCCTCTCTCTCTCTTACTCTCTCTCTCTCTCTTTTTCTATTTTCCCATTACAGATTCCCTCTGTAACAGCCCCCTGTAAATAAATCTCTTGGTCCTGGCCGGGTGTGGAGTCATTAATGGTGTCGAACTTCTTTCATTGGTGCCATGACTTGGATTGGGTGCTCCCTCACCTTTGTGCGGGTGTATTCCCACAGGCGGGATCCCCGGCACCACTCCAGCCCTCCCGGACCTTCGCCACCCTTTTGAATGCATGAACTGCATCCACCAGAGTCCATTAGATAGGTGAGATCCCCAGACACGGAAGCCTGAAACTTGCCCAGGATCACGTGGGGGGGGGGGCACCTGGCCATTGATCGTCTGGCAGCCCCTCCAGCTCCAGGGCAAGGGGGAACGCACTCTGCCTCGGCCTTCACGGCCACAGTGGACCCTGAAGGCTTCCTTTTCTCCCTTTCTCTTGCCAAGCCACAGCTAAAGGTTCTTTCCTCCTCCTTATCTCTCTCACGGCTGTCAGGCCGCAGCGGACCCCAGCAGTCCCACATCTGCTGGCCCACAGCGTATCTGTTGGGAAACAGGGAGCCTCGGAGGCTCCATGTTTGTTGCCCCACAGTAAGCCCTATTAGACTGGCAGGAATCTCGAACATGCTCCCACTGCTGCCTGGTCAAGTGCTTTCTGTCTGGTTCAAAAATTCTTGCACAAGGTGCCTTGATCCCCTTGGTTCTCCAGGAGGACCCTGGTTGTGCCAAACCCTTGTGACAACAAGCTTTGCCACAGCCACACTTCTCGGATAGCTGACTCTTCAGGGGATGCCCTGTTTAGTCTACCTGTCTGATCATGGGAGGCTTGTCATCCCTGCCAGCCAATTCCCCTCTTAAATGCCTCTTAAACAATCTCACTACAGTTTCTCTTTCCCCTGATATAAAACCCAAATGCCTGATTCGTTTCTTCACCCAAGATTGGCCAACATACCCCTTAGACAACCAAAATCAGTGGCCCCCCCAGGGGTCCCTCAATTATGATATTATTCGGGACTTATATAATTTCTGTGAGTGTTCAGAATGGTGGGTAGAGATTCCCTATGTTCAGTCCTTTGCCCTCCTCCCTGAACATCCCCACCTCTGTCTCAATTGCAATCCCTCTAATCTCTACCCTCCACTCAGGCTAGCATCTGTCACCTCTTCTACAACTTCTCCTTCTCCCACAGTTCTACGCACACTTCAGCCTCCTCTCCAAAACTCCCCTCCCCCCACTGCAGACACTGTAAGTCTCAGTTCCACTACCTGCTCCTCCATCTCAGATTTCAACCCTGCAGATGAGTCCCCCCCATTACAGGCAGCTTCAACAGCCTCAGGCTCCCCTGCCCCCACCCTCCTCTGTTCCAGCAGTTCAACCTATATCCTCCCCTTCCAATCGTTCCCCAGTGTAGCCCTCCGGTAACCCTAACCAAGGCCGCACCGGTCGTCCTAGCAATTTACTGATATTGATTTAAACTCTATAAAGGGACAAACTCTTTTGGCTATATATTTTATCTCCCAGTCAGCACTGGGTATTAGGCGCAAATCCAAAACTTAGAAAAGGGCCCACAAACCCCTCAATTAGAGCTATTGGACACGGCCTCTAAAATCTTTAACAACCAAAAGGAGGAAAGAATACAGGACCACCAACATAAGCAGAAAGCACTTCAGCTTTTATCTACCACTGTAGCAGAAAAAGCCACCACTGATAATCTTCCACCCCAGATGGTCAATAGCAGAAGGGGTACACAGCCCCCTTCCCAGGTTTGTTTCCGATGCCGTCAAAATGGGCATATGGCCAAAGACTGTCAAGCCCTGCCCACCAGCAAAACTCTGTCCCAAATGCAAACAGCATGGACATTGGGCTCAGATCGCCTCGTTTGCCTAGCCAGAGGAGAGTATATGGCCCAGAGGCTTGCTGCAATTAAGGGACACCAGGCATCTTACACAATCTCAAAAGGGGATCTCTTGGGCTTGCTCCAGTGAGATTGACTCGCCCCTAACTTGGTAGCCCCAATGTCTTCAGACTAAACTATTAAACCAACCAAGCCTAGGGTGGAAATATCAGTAGCTGGCAGGGTCATATCATTCGTTATTGATACGGGGGCTACATGCTCAGTTCTACTTAAATTTCCTGGTCCACTCCTTCCTTCACCCCTTTTGGTTGTGGGGATACAGGGCATTATATCCAGGCCCCTCACTACGCCATTACTTCCATGTGTTCTGGGAAATAAAATATTTCAACACTCTCACCTTATAATGCCAACGTGTCCAGCTCCATTATTAAAAGGGGACATTATAACAAAAATTAAAATTCGTATTATTCTTTACCCTGAGCCATCACCACTGTGCTTTTTGGGTGCCTTTTGTATAGCTTTATATTTCCCTAATAGTTTCACATTGGATCCTATCTAAGCCCTTCCACTGCATATAAACTTATTGCTTTGGTTAAAACTCCAAGGTTAGGAAAAAGGTAAAGAAAGTTGTTGGTGTAAGGTATGTTTTTAGTAAGAAAGGATAAAGAAAAGATAAATAATTGTATAGGAAAGAATATTATATGGTACATTTTTGTTCTATAATAGAATGGCTGGTTAAAGAAAGTATAGAACAAAAATAGAAGGTTTAAGCATTTCAAAAAATGGTATGAGCACGTCGAAAAATGGTATAAGTATGTCGAACATGGTAGGTGAAAGTTTGTGAAAAGAAGTAAAAGAAATTCTGTAAACACTCGAGGCTACAAAAAAGGTTTAATTAGCCCTCCCCCCCACTGTCTTTGTTACAAAAAAGCAAAGTTTTCTTTTCAAAATCGTTGGACTATCATTTTGGCTAAATAAGTAACTTTTACAATAACTACTGTGATTTTGTGTTATTACATGCTTTTGAAAACTTTGCTACTTAAACTCTTCAAGTTCTTAATTCAGTCTCTAGGGTGAGATAAACAGCAAGCTCCAAAAACCACACCTACCCCACTCCCTTCTAAATTGCCTAAAGGCCAGGTAAATTAATTTCACTAACAACATTGCCAAATTGCTAACAAACTTCAAAATCTCCATCCAGGCACAA